>NW_011384591.1:0-806 GCF_000754665.1 Bison bison bison
ATTAATGAAATAAGTGAGATAGAGGAAGACAAATGCTGTATGATACTACTGACACGGAGAATTTAAAAAATAAAAGACTAGGGGAATGAAGCAGACTCACAGATATAGAGAACAAGCTAGTGGTTACCAGTGGGGAGTGGCAAGCAGGAGGTGAAGGGCAGGAACAGAAGACTAAGAGGTGCAAACTAGGATGTATACAATAAGCAACAAGGATATATTGTACAACAAAGGGGATATAGCCAATATTTATAATAACTGTAAATGGAACATAACCTTTAAAAACTGTGAAGCATTTTGTTAATCATCTGTAATTTATAAAATATTGTACATCAACTATGAAAATGAAGTGAAAGTATTAGTTGCTCAGTCTTGTCCAACTCTTTTTGACCACATAGACTGTAGCATACCAGGCCCCTTTGTCCATGGAATTCTCCAGGCAAGAATACTGGAGTGAGTAACGATTCCCTTCTTCAGGGGATCTTTCTGACCCAGGGATTGAACCCAGGTCTCCTGCCTTTCATGCAGATTCTTTGCCATCTGAGCCACCAGGGAAGCCCACATCAACTATACCTCACTTTAAAAAAATCTACCCTCCCAGGAACTTTCACATATACAATACAGTATTATTAACTATGGGGTTCTCTGGTGGCTCAGCAGTAAAGAATCTTCCTGTTGATGCAGGAGATGAGGGTTTGATTCCTGGGTCAGGAAGATCCCCTGGAGAAGGACATGGCAACTGAATCCAGTATCCTTGCATGGAAAATTCCCTAGACAGAGGAGGCTGGCAAGCTACAATTCATGGGGTT
>NW_011384592.1:0-830 GCF_000754665.1 Bison bison bison
CTCTGAACAGAGTCCCTGCTTGTTGGACTATCCACACTGTCATGAAGACTACCTAGAAATATTGGCAATCTCAAATTTGTGGTCATTCCTTCAGATGGCAGTGGGAACATCAAGTCATGTCCCTGTTTTGGTATGGTAAGCCCCATAGGACAACACCAAGTTAAGTTCAACGTTCTCATTCTTGCAGCTAATGGACAGTGAAATCTGTCGAATATCTGTGTAGTTAAGGGAGTGGTAGAAAAATCACACTCTTTTTCTTTCACTGAAATGTTTTGCTAAATGTAAGAGAGAATACTATGCTTTAGAGAGGTGAGCATTTTGGAGCCATTGTAAGAGTTATTGAAATTGGTGTCCTTAGTAATTCATTTCAAGACCAAAGTCCAATAGCCTTGTTTAAATTTCAGGTGTCTTACTATGTAGTCAAATTTGCATGCTTTGTACAATATCACCTTAAAGGCAATTCCATCTTCCATTTCATTGCCTTGTACTGACTACTCCTTCTCAGTCCCTTTTATCTTCTTTTCATGCTCTGCTTTGAGTGGCAGGTCCTTCTCAAAAAGAACAGGATTAATTCATGTCATCCTCTGTCATAACTTGGAAGAGGCATGGATAAGGATATTCAACATATCATGTTGAAAAGCTGCTGTTTTTGTTCCTTCATGAGAGCATATTAGTAAACTGTACTTCAATTGTCTGATCAAAAGAAGCCTGGTAAATGATCCTTTACCTTGATGATCAATTCCCAGATGGCTTCAACATATTGGTGCCTTTAATTCTCAAAAGAATAAAGAAAATAGCTCAATACATTAGGGAAACATTGTACATGAATT
>NW_011384593.1:0-947 GCF_000754665.1 Bison bison bison
GACCAAACATGTTTTGTGATTATACCACAGACCTTCTTAGCATGCGTGACCAGGTAGCACACGATGTTACTTTACCACATTTTTGATGATGTTAAACATGGTAAGTGGGTTAAAGTGGTGCCCACTAAGTGTTTCACTATAAAGACACAGTTTTCCCATCGTAATTAATAAATATCTATAGGGACGTTATTTTGATATTGTGTGAATGCTCTTTTCCTTCTCAGTGCACTTACCACTTTGGGCATCTACTAATTTTCCAACTTTATATCAATAATACCATCTATATGTATTAGTTAACATTCTAATGTAAAGAAGAGCTTTGCCTTCTTTATTCACATTATTTCTATCATTATGGATGCATGGATTTTTATTTTTTTAATTGAGTTATGTGGTGTTACTGTCTTATTCATATTCTCAGATCATATCCAATTTATTGGCTCCTACGTCCTTTTGGCTCAGTCTGCTGTTGCTAAGTTGCGTCAGTTGTGTCCGACTCTGTGCGACCCCATAGACGGCAGCCTGCCGGGGTCCAGCCCCAGCTGATCCAGGGAGTTCGAAGCGGGGATGGCGTCGGCGAGGATCAGGATACAATAGCTTCAATTAGATACTAATTAGAGATGTAAAGAGTAATAAAATGAGGATAGCTCAGTAGGAAAATTCAGTGGAGAAAAGAGGCTGAGTAGCTTGGTTTACGTGGGAGACCAATAAAACTTCAAGACAAGAAGCTTGCACCACTTACGTAGGCCACAGGCGTCCTTCTGTTCTCCCAAAGGAGAGGAGACACTGAGGATGCCTACGCAAGCCACTAGATGGCATATTAACCAATTTGCTCCTCCTATGCTGTCTTATACAGCTAAAAGCAAAACCGATTGGCAACCTGAGATTTGGAGAGCCCTTGCTGCTACTGCCCCCGTTTCTTTATCTCGCCCAGATAACAATTCCACTTA
>NW_011384594.1:0-746 GCF_000754665.1 Bison bison bison
TCCACGTGGTTCCCCCGTCATCGCAAGATGAAGCCCTTTCCCGCTACAGTGTCTCAGCAGAAGTCCCACGTTAGGTATTGGAGGTCGAAACGGTACTTGGCACCCTTGATGCGACCCACCAAAGTTCCCCGACATCCCGGTCTCCCTCGAGAGGAACACCGAGGTTTTCCGGCACCACTTCCTCTGAGCCCGTTCTACCCTCCTGATCTGGACAGGAGGGTCGACTCCCCTGCTTTGTCTGGAAGGGGTTCCCGACAATCCGGTCACACCTCAGGATGAGGCCGGTCTCACGACGACATTCCAGACGTGGCCTCGTGGGTGGTTCCACATTCTGAAGGACCCCGATTTCCCGGTCCCCTCTTGATAAGAACCCGATGCCCGGACACCTCTTCGAACTCCACCCTGTGAATGAAGTCAACAAGAAGGGGCAGTGACTCGCCCGTGCATCGTCGGGAAAAGACCCCCAGGTTCCAAATACCGCTCGACAAGTGGCCTGTCTCCCCGGGAACATCTTGAGAGGCAAGCGGAGTTCCATGCCTCAACCCAAGACGAGGCCTGACTCTCCTGTCCCAAGTCTGCAGGGACCTTGCGATCGGAGTCTGAAGTCAGAGGAACCCTGAGGTTCCTGCCTCAACTGGAGATGAGGCCCTCTTCCAATGCACCAAACCCAGTGGAGTCCCGAGAGGCCCCTCCCACCTCCAGTTTCCCTGACTTCTCAGAACCACCATGAGAAGCCCCCTGAGGTC
>NW_011384595.1:0-827 GCF_000754665.1 Bison bison bison
CATCGCAAGATGAAGCCCTTTCCCGCTACAGCGTCTCAGGAGAAGTCCCACGTTAGGAATTGGAGGTCGAAACGGTACTTGGCACCCTTGATGCGCCCCCACAAAGTTCCCCGGCATCCCGGTCTCCCTGGAGAGGAACACCGAGGTTTTCCGGCACCACTTCCTCTGAGCCCCTTCTACCCTCCTGATCTCCACAGGAGGGTCGACTCCCCTGCTTTGTCTGGAAGGGGTTCCCGACTTTCCAGTCGCACCTCAGGATGAGGCCGGTCTCACGACGACATTCCAGACGTGGCCTCGTGGGTGCTTCCACATTGCGAAGCACCCCGATTTCCCGGTCCCCTCTTGGTAAGAACCCGATGCCCGGACACCTCTCCGAACTCGACCCTGTGAATGAAGTCAACACGAAGGGGCAGTGACTCGCCCGGGCATCGTCCGGAAAAGACCCCCAGGTTCCAAATACCGCTCGACAAGTGGCCTCTCTCCCCGGGGACACCTCGAGAGGCAAGCGGACTTTCATGCCTCAACCCAAGACGTGGCCTGACTCTCCTGTCCCCAGTCTGCAGGGACCCTGCGATCGGAGTCTGAAATCAGAGGAACCCTGAGGTTCCTGCCTCAACTGGAGAGGAGGCCCTCTTCCAATGCACCAAACCCCGTGGAGTCCCGAGAGGTCCCCCCCCCACCTCCAGTTTCCCTGACTTCTCAGAGCCACCATGAGAAGCCCCCTGAGGTCACCTGCACAAGTCGAGGGAATCCAGGGTTTCCTGCCTCAACCCGAGAAAGACCTCGAGAGACCTTCTTCAACACGTCTCGAGGCCAGGTTCCCCTAC
>NW_011384596.1:0-704 GCF_000754665.1 Bison bison bison
AAATTCATGCCCATTGAGACAGTTATGCCAACATTCAACTATTTTATTCTCTGTCACACCCATCCCCACCTGCTTACAACCCTACCCAGCATTAGTGTCTTTTCTAATGATTTGGCTCTTTGCATCAGGTGGCCAAAGTATTGCAACTTCAGCATCAGTCCTTCCAATTAGTAGTCAGTGTTGATTCTCTTTAGAACTGACTGGTTTGAACTCTTTGCAGTTCAAGGGACTCAAGAGTCTTCTCCAGCACCACAGTTCTAAAACATCAATTATTTGGCATTCAACCTTCTTTATGGTTCAGATCTCACATCCATGCACGACTACTGGGTAAAACCATACCTTGATTATATGGACCTTTGCCAGAAAAGTGATGTCTCTGGTTGCATATGCTGTCTAGGTTTGTCATAGCTTTTCATCCAAGAAGCAAGTGTCTTTTAACTTCATGGCTTCAGTTACCATGCACAGTGATTTTGGAACTACAAAAATAAAAATCTCTCACAGTTTCCCTTGTGTCTTAATCTATTTGCTATCAAATACTTTGGCCATCTCACATGAAGAGTTGACTCATTGGAAAAGACTCTAATGCTGAGAGGGATTGGGAGCAGGAGGAGACGGGTACAACAGAGGATGAGATGGCTGGATGGCATCGCTGACCCGATGGACATGAGTCTGAGTAAATTCCGGGAGCTGGTGATGGACAGAGA
>NW_011384597.1:0-603 GCF_000754665.1 Bison bison bison
GTTAATTAAGGATATAAAGAGTAATAGAATGAGGATAGCTCAGTGAGGAAATTCAGAGGAGAAAAGAGGCTGAAGAATTCAGCCAGAAGGTAAGAGAAAGAACGACATGGTGAGACCAAGTTTCGGTGAACAAGGCCCGCACTTTATTTTTCAAAGTAGTTTTTATACCTTAAGTTATGCATAGAGGATAATGGGGGAAGGGGTAGAGTCTTGCAGCAAACCAGGCTTTCTTCCTGCAAACTTATCATATGCAAACGCTTAGGTGATTTGCATCATCTTCTGGCCCGGAGGCCTGTTAACATTTTAAGACCTTTTCTTCAGAAAACTTATTTTTCTCTAAAGGTGGTTGGTCAGGAGCCACCCTCCAAAAAAGCATTAGATAAAGTTGCATTCCTACAGAGCAAAGGTGTGGTGGGCTATAACAAAAAAAGGATTAACTCAAGGGTCCCAGGTTACAAACATTAAAGCTATTACTTACACCAATTATATTAATCAATACACTGCCAGGGACACAGCAGGTAAGGGATATGGAACCTTAGCAGCAAACATGGCCCAAAAGTGAAAAACCTATTCACCAATACAATTTCTAATCAATCTTTTAAC
>NW_011384598.1:0-740 GCF_000754665.1 Bison bison bison
CTCTTTGTGACCCATGGACTGTAGCCCATCAGGGTCCTCTGTCCATGGGATTGCCCAGGCAAGAGTACTGGAGTGGGTTGCCATGGCCTTCTCCAGGGCATCTTCCCCACCCAGGGATCAAACCCGCATCTCATGCATCTGTATTGGCAAGTGGGTTCTTTACCACTAGCACCACCTGGGAGCCCAATCAAACCAAAGTAATCAAATCGAACCAAAAACCTCACCAACCAGAAAGTCACCTTCAAAGTCAATGGCAAACGGCCCCAAATGTGACCTCCAAGTCCTACTAGACCTGTGACCCTTGTCCGAAGTGCCTTATATACAGAGTTTCCCTTCACAGAAAGAACACTCCAAATTGGAGCCAAAGCCCCACAAATGGAGCTGAAGCTCCCCAAGTTGGAGCCATAGCCCCCAAAAGGACAAGGTCAAAAAGCCTCTGGTAGGACCCTGATGTCAAGCTGTTCTGGGGAAAGGTTACTTGAGTGTTTAATTTGCAAAGGGGAGTGGTATCTGTTAGAGCAGTTTCTAGGCTTACAGAAAAATCCCACAGAAAGTACAGCAGATTCCTTTAAATCCCTGGTTCCCTCCTTCCCCACACTTTCCCCTGCTAGTAACTTCCTGCACTATGCGGTGCATTTTTATAATCTATAAACTACTATTGATCACTATCATCGCTAAGGTCCAAAGTTCACATTTCAATTCCCTCATTGTGTGGAACAGTTCTATGGGTTTTACCAAGG
>NW_011384599.1:0-715 GCF_000754665.1 Bison bison bison
GAAAATTGATCTGCAGAAGCAGATGGGGCCAACTTGACCATGAAAACCAATGGAATGCCATCACTTACTCAGTATTTCTTGCTCTCTTAAGACCTACATTCATATACACATGCACACGCACACACGTACACGCACGCACAGCAACAACTTTCAGCAGTAAGGTTTCAACAGTTTTAAGTCATTAAGGTAAAATGAAAAGATAGATTGTCACCAAGCTTCACTTTTCTGGGAGAACTGATAATGACAACATCTTTAAAGAAGGAAAAAGCAGACAGCTCGCTCTCCCTTTGAGCGGATGCTGCGGCGATGAAGAGCATGGTCCTTTGTGCATTCTCAAGTATGGTAAATAATATAATGGAATGAAAAGTATACTTTCCCAGATTAGGAGCAAGAAAAACAAGTCAGTATAAATATGAATATGCTGAATTAAAGAAACAAAAACATGGTTCTTACAGCATTTGGATCATAATTTGTAAATACTAATTTTTTTAAAAATCCTTGCATGAGGGCCATTCTCAGCAGTCTTTTTTTTTCATATCTTTACAAACTTATCAAATTCTTTTTACTCCTCTTTTGTTTACTCTCCCTTATTTCTTTAATGGAGTCATCAATGCTGTACTCTCTTTGATAATTTTTGACAAGTGTATAATGAGAAAACTTTAATAACATAATAATTAGAGGAGAAAATAAGAACCTGTAATACAGATAAAATTAG
>NW_011384600.1:0-634 GCF_000754665.1 Bison bison bison
TGGGTTGAGGCATGGAACTCCGCTTGCCTCTCGAGGTGTTCCCGGGGAGACAGGCCACTTGTCGAGCGGTATTTGGAACCTGGGGGTGTTTTCCCGACGATGCACGGGCGAGTCACTACCCCTTCGTGTTGACTTCATTCACAGGGTGGAGTTCGAAGAGGTGTCTGGGCATCAGGTTCTTATCAAGAGGGGACCGGGAAATCGGGGTCCTTCGGAATGTGGAACCACCCACGAGGCCACGTCTGGAATGTCGTCGTGAGACCGGCCTCATCCTGAGGTGCAACCGGAAGGTCGGGAACCACTTCCAGACAAAGCAGGGGAGTCGACCCTAGTGTCCAGATCAGGAGGGTAGAAGGGGCTCAGAGGAAGTGGTGCCGGAAAACCTCAGTTTTCCTCTCGAGGGAGACCGGGATGTCGGGAAACTTTGTGGGTCGCATCAAGGGTGCCAAGTACCGTGTCGACCTCCAATACCTAACGTGGGACTTCTCCTGAGACACTGTAGCGGGAAAGGGCTTCATCTTGCGATGACGGGGAACCACGTGGATTTTCTCGAGTTGCGGCAGGATTCTCGAGTTACGACGGGGAATTCAGGATGCCTCTTGTGTTGGCCCAGGGAAGTCCAATCTTCCCTTCG
>NW_011384601.1:0-704 GCF_000754665.1 Bison bison bison
AAGCCTCCTGAGGCGTTGGAGAGAGGTCGAGAGATTGGTCTCTAGGCCATACAGGAGACGAAGGCCCTCAACTCGCGATGATGGGGGAGTCTCAGGGTTGTACTCGAGCGGCGGCCACAGTGTGTGGTTTCTCCCTAGGTACGACGGCGAGGTCAGTGAGCCTCTCGTGGGGCGCCAGGGAAGTCGGGTCTCCATGCGAGTGGCGAGGGGGAGCGCGTCATTGCTCTCGAGTCATGGTAGGGGAATCTGGCCTCGAGACGTGTTGAAGAAGGTCTCTCGAGGTCTTTCTCGGGTTGAGGCAGGACACCCTGGGGTCCCTCGACTTGTGCAGGTGACCTCAGGGGGCTTCTCATGGTGGCTCAGAGAACTCAGGCAAACTGGAGGTGGGAGGGGCCTCTCGGCACTCCACTGGGTTTGGTGCATTGGAAGAGGGCCTCGTCTCCAGTTGATGCAGGAACCTCAGGGTTCCTCTGACTTCAGACTCCGATCGCAAGGTCCCTGCAGACTTGGGACAGGAGAGTGAGGCCTCGTCTTGGGTTGAGGCATGGAACTCCGCTTTCCTCTCGAGGTGTTCCCGGGGAGACAGGCCACTTGTCGAGCGGTATTTGGAACCTGGGGGTCTTTTCCCGACGATGCACGGGCGAGTCACTGCCCCTTCGTGTTGACTTCATTCACAGGGTGGAGTTCGGAGAGGTGTCCGGGCA
>NW_011384601.1:3955-4436 GCF_000754665.1 Bison bison bison
AGGGGGAGCGCGTCATTGCTCTCGAGTCATGGTAGGGGAATCTGGCCTCGAGACGTGTTGAATAAGGTCTCTCGAGGTCTTTCTCGGGTTGAGGCAGGACACCCTGGGGTCCCTCGACTTGTGCAGGTGACCTCAGGGGGCTTCTCATGGTGGCTCTGAGAACTCAGGCAAACTGGAGGTGGGAGGGGCCTCTCGGCACTCCACTGGGTTTGGTGCATTGGAAGAGGGCCTCGTCTCCAGTTGATGCAGGAACCTCAGGGTTCCTCTGACTTCAGACTCCAATCGCAAGGTCCCTGCAGACTTGGGACAGGAGAGTGAGGCCTCGTCTTGGGTTGAGGCATGGAACTCCGCTTTCCTCTCGAGGTGTTCCCGGGGAGACAGGCCACTTGTCGAGCGGTATTTGGAACCTGGGGGTCTTTTCCCGACGATGCACGGGCGAGTCACTGCCCCTTCGTGTTGACTTCATTCACAGGGTGGAGTT
>NW_011384602.1:0-810 GCF_000754665.1 Bison bison bison
ATATTAGATGCTCAGTAAATGCTTGCTGAACAAATAAGAAATCAGATTATCAAAATCTAATGCAGACGATATACAAATTCTAAAACATCCTTTTACCCTTCCTCTAACGTAGGGTCTCTCGACTTCGCTGCTATTGACATTCTGGTGGGATAACTCTTTGTTGTGTGTTGCAGGGTGTTCACAAATCTCAGGATGCTTACCCAGTAGATGTCAATAGCATTTGCCTCCCCCCTCACCCTACCTAAATTGTGACAATCAAAAGTGTCTCCAGATATTGCCAGATATCCCCTGGGGGCAGAATACCCTTGCTTGAGAATTCCTATTCTAAGATAACGTGATGACTATCTCCCTCACTAAAAATTCCCAATTAAATGTTTATCCTCTACACAAAATGCCTTTACTTCTCCTTCTTATATATAGTAGTATCCCAAGGCTCCCAGCGACTCAGGCTAACAACCTCAGAGGCATCTGTAACTTCTTTTTGCTGATGTTTTTCTCACATCAAATCCATAGTTAAGTCTTGAAGTTTCTACGCTCCAGTTGCCAGACAAAAACACAGGACACTCAGTTAAATCTGAACTCCAGAGAAGCAACAAATAATACATTTGCATAAGTATGTCTTGAATGTTGCCAACACATATTTATACTATTGCTTGGGCTTCCCAGGTGGCTCAGTGGTAAAGAATACTGCCTGCAATGCAGGAGATGTGAGTCCAATCCCTGGGTCTGGAAGATCCCCTGGAGGAGGCAGTGGCAACCCACACCAGTATTCCTGCCAAGATAATCCATCCCAAGGACAGAGGAACCTGG
>NW_011384603.1:0-565 GCF_000754665.1 Bison bison bison
AACTATGGGCTGGGACTCTGCATTTTTAAAATGCTGTCCTAGAGAAATCCCTGGGCATTTATCAGGAGACATTTTCAAAACATTCAGCAGATTTTTCTCTTTTTTGGTTAAACAAAAAATTAGGGGGAAAAAGGTCATCAAGAAGAGAATTTTTAAAATGGCATATATTTGCATAATGTTATACCATATGTTCTTTTTCCATGCGGATGGTCTTGATCCCTGTCTCCTCCTGTACAATGTCACGAACCTCAGTCCATAGTTCATCAGGCACTCTATCTATCAGATCTAGTCCCTTAAATCTATTTCTCACTTCCACTGTATAATCATAAGGGATTTGATTTAGGTCATACCTGAATGGTCTAGTGGTTTTCCCTACTTTCTTCAATTTAAGTCTGAATTTGGCAATAAGGAGTTCGTGGTCTGAGCCACAGTCAGCTCCCGGTCTTGTTTTTGCTTGACTGTATAGAGCTTCTCTATCTTTGGCTTCAAAGAATATAATCAATCTGATTTTGGTGTTTGACCATCTGGTGATGCTCATGTGTAGAGTCTTCTCTTATGTTGTTGG
>NW_011384604.1:0-662 GCF_000754665.1 Bison bison bison
TACTTTTAAACTGGTTTTTAGTTAAGTGTGTCACACCCAGATGCAGTTGACTTTTAAAAGTGTTTCACTCCTTGCTATTTCTTTCTAAACTAATTATTTTATTTTTAGCCATTCTGACTAGCACAAGATATTTTCTCTAGAGAATGAAATCTTTTCTTTAACAGGAAAGTGGATGAAAGGAGGATAGGTTTGTTCTGGATATAGGTGTTTTAGGTTATTTCATGTTTCTGTGAATGGTGCATATTATACTGATCAATTAAACAACACCATTCTTCTGTTTAATATCTTCTGCAGATGCAGGTGAAAGGGCAGTGAGAAGCCTCAGGAGTTCCTGAGGTTGATCTGCCCTGAGACAGGACTTCAAAGCGTTACCAACAGATGGTTGTCCACCTCACTTTGTAAAAGTTGCTAGGGGGAAATTCCACAGTTGTTTTTCATCCTGAATCCATCTGTGCTGCATCCCTTTGTCAGGAACGTGTGTCTAGTATCTGTCCAAAATCTCTCCTGTTTGAATGTAAGTCCATTTCCTCTCGTTGTGACCTTCCTTGATGGGAAGAACAGCTGCTCGCCATCCACTGTGTAATGTCTCTCCACATGGATCAGCCTTTATATATCAAATAGAATTCTTGGCTGCTTCAAGAGACTTAGGTAAAAAACCCTAT
>NW_011384605.1:0-686 GCF_000754665.1 Bison bison bison
GGTTAAACTCCCTCATCTCTCTTATCTGATTAATAGCTTTCTAACAAACAAAAAGATGGGCTCAATAAAGGACAGAAATGGTATGGACCTAACAGAAGCACAAGATTTTAAGAAGAGATGGCAAGAATACACAGAAGAACTGTACAAAAAAGATCTTCACGACCCAGATAATCACAATGGTGTGATCACTGACCCGGAGCCAGACATCCTGGAATGTGAAGTGGAGTGGGCCTTAGAAAGCATCACTACGAACAAAGCTAGTGGACGTGATGGAATTCCAGTGGAGCTATTCCAAATCTTGAAAGATGATGCTGTGAAAGTGCTGCACGCAATATGCCAGCACATTTGGAGAACTCCGAAGTGGCCACAGGACTGGAAAAGGTCAGTTTTCATTCCAATCCCAAAGGAAGGCAATGCCAAAGAATGCTCAAACTACCGCACAATTGCACTCATCTCACACGTTAGTAAAGTAATGCTCAAAATTCTCCAAGCCAGGCTTCAGCAATAGGTGAACGGTGAACTTCCTGATGTTCAAGCTGATTTTAGAAAAGGCAGAGGAACCAGAGATCAAATTGCCAACATCCACTGGATCATGGAAAAAGCAGGAGAGTTCCAGAAAAACATCTATTTCTGCTTTACTGATTATGCCAAAACCTTTGACTGTGTGGATCACAATAAACTGTAGG
>NW_011384606.1:0-555 GCF_000754665.1 Bison bison bison
GTGGCCAAAGTATTGGAGTTTCAGCTTCAGCATCAGTCCTTCCAGTGAATATTCAGGACTGATTTCCTTTAGGATGGACTGGTTGGATCTCCCTGCAGTCCAAGAGACTCTGAAGAGTCTTCTCCAACACCACAGTTCAAAAGCATCAGTTCTTCAGCACTCAGCTTTCTTTATAGTCCAACTCTCACATCCATACATGACTACTGGAAAAACCACAGCTGCAGCTAATTATGAGTTCTGATTCCTTCTAGCACAGTAACCCCCTCACCTGCATCCCAGGCTGTTGGGACTGGTGTGTTGGGAGACAGGCGTGGCATCTCTCCTCTGGCTGGTGGAGGAGTGTTTCTGATCTGGGTGTTTGGCCCATCCCCCAGCTGGGCTGAACAGGCACTCACTGGAAGTGAGCCACTGCAGCCTTAGATGGTGAATGGAGACTTCCCATTAGTTCCTCATACAGTACCTGGGTGGCTTCATTTGTGAAGAACCCCACATCTATCGTTTGGAATCCCAGCTGAGTCTAGCTTTCCTCTCTTGTTGATACCTCTTAATTTCTCC
>NW_011384607.1:0-1055 GCF_000754665.1 Bison bison bison
AATTTATTAATTGCTACTAAAATCATATGCCTAAAATTATGTAAATCTATGTGTAATTCTTGCCCAGAGAATTCCATGCATAGAGGGAGCCTGGTGGGCTACAGTATATAGGATCGTAAAGAGCTGGACACCACAAAAGAGACTTAGCACACACATGTGGCGATAAAAAGAATTACTAGTATTTGAAACAGATGCTCTTCCTTCCACCAGATGGCAGAACAGTATTAAAAATCAGGCAAAGATGGCCTACCAAAACTATCAACGCATAAGGCAGGTTTCTGGGCTTTAGGTTTGACTACTTAAGCAAAATAAACATACTTTTTAAAAGAAAATATGACTTGAAGTTCAATCTAGAGTCTAATTTCCACCAACTAGAAGGTGGGCTCCATGAGAGCATATAATTGCTCAATAAATACTTGGGTGGGTGGATGGACTGACGAGTAATCAATGAACACATGAGGAAAAAAGCTAAAACAAAATGTTCCACTCTGTTTTATTCACAACTCACTTCCCCTCCCCCGCCCTTTTTTTTGTAGATTCCAATTCCTCTTCCTTTTCCATTTCCTAATAATCCAAATCAGGTAATTATACTTAAAGTTTTCCTTCAAGAAAGTATTTAAATGGGTACAAAAACCTTGAAAACTCTTGAGATTCATTCATTCCTTTCCAGGAAGTTGATACCAAAAATAATGGTTCTCATTATCCTTTGGGGACCATTAGTGGGAACCATTAGTGAAGCCTTTGAACTAGATTTAAGGTTATGGTTATGGTATAAAAGGATTATGTAAATTTTACTTTTGACAAGACTTTACTGGATGAGGAAAAATTACACAGAATGAAGAAGTCACAAACCAAAAAATAGTGTATAACACAGCATATTAATTCCAAATTTTTTAACAATAATTCTATTATAATTATAGGAAATTCTATTATTAAAGTTGTGAAGTTATTGGGAATTTCCTGGTCTCCAGTGGTTAGGACTTGGCACTTTCACTGATGGGCCAAGGTTCCGATTCCTGGTCAAGGAGCTAAGATTCTGCAAGCTGTGAGTCTTG
>NW_011384608.1:0-717 GCF_000754665.1 Bison bison bison
TCGAGGCCAGGTTCCCCTACCATGACTCGAGAGCAATGACGCGCTCCCCCTCGCCACTCCCATGGGGACCCGACTTCCCTGGCGCCCCACGAGAGGCTCACTGACCTCGCCGTCGTACCTCGTGAGAAACCGCACCCTGGGGCCGCCGCTCGAGAACCACCCCGAGACTCCCCCGTCATCGCGGAGATGAGGGCCTTCGTCTCCTGCATGGCCTAGAGGCCAACCTCGCGACCTCTCTCCAAACGCCTCAGGAGGCTTGACTCCCTTTAGTCCACCCAGAGAGCTCCAAGGGAGACCCGTCGCGACTCGAGAGCAGAGCGGGGTTCTTTGCTTCCACTCGAGATGAATGCCTGTCTCCCCGGGTGCGTCTGGAATGCAACCCCGAGATCCCGGTCGCCCCTGGAGAGGAACATTGGCTTCTGGACTCAAACCTAGATGAGGTCTGTTGGCCCTGCAGTCACTCGAGAGCAATCCCCAGCTTTCCTTCGCAACTCGAATGAAACATTGGACTTCCCTGGGCCAACACAAGAGGCATCCCGAATTCCCCGTCGTAACTCGAGAATCCCGCCGCAACTCGAGAAAAACCACGTGGTTCCCCCGTCATCGCAAGATGAAGCCCTTTCCCGCTACAGCGTCTCACGAGAAGTCCCACGTTAGGAATTGGAGGTCGAAACGGTACTTGGCACCCTTGATGCGCCCCCACAAAGTTCCCCGGCA
>NW_011384609.1:0-854 GCF_000754665.1 Bison bison bison
TCAGCCTGAAGGCGCCCGATCTCGTCTGATCTCGGAAGCTAAGCAGGGTCGGGCCTGGTTAGGATCTTGGATGGGAGACCACCTGGGAATCCCGGGTGCTCGAGGCTTTTTGCCTACCAGAAGAGGTCCTTTAGCCCCCGCCGCGCGTCCCGATTCTTGGATCCCCCCCCGCAGCCCCAGCCCCTCCCGGGCCGCGGGGAGCGGGTGGCCGGGGCCCCGACTCCCGCTGCAGACCTGGGTTGTCTCCGCGCGGCCCGCGAGCCCCTCCGCATTCGCATTCGGCTTCCAGGACACCCGACGACCGGCAGTCCCGTCTCCACCTGGGGCTCCTTTGGCTTGCCTCAGGCAATCCCGGGGCTTGCACCGACTCCAGCCAGAGCCCCGGCCCCCGCCCCACCCCCCTGCCCTCGAGGGGATCGCGCATGCGCATGTGCGCGCGCACGCACAGATAGATGTGCCCAAACGGGGCATCCTATCTTGTTCACTTATACCGTGGGTGGATCTATGCCTGGGAGTCGGACTGCTGGACCATAGGCTACTTCCACTTTTAGTTCCTTCGGGAACCTCCATATTCTTTTCCATACCGGCTCTACCCACGCCCATTCCTACTCACCGTGGAGGAGAGTTCCCTTTGCTCCACATCTTCTCCAGCACCGGTTATTGACAGACATCGCAGTGAGGCCCAATCGGACTCATGTGAAGTGGTCCCTCCTTGGAGTTTGGAGTTGAGCCTCTCCAATCATTAGTGACGTGGAGCAAGATGACCTTTTGGAAATGCAGATGCAATGCTGTCACCTCCCTGCTCCAACGGCTCTCGTATTTTCCCAGCATATTGAAGATACGACCACTTCCCT
>NW_011384610.1:0-777 GCF_000754665.1 Bison bison bison
CACCACTTCCTCTCGAGCCCCCTTCTACCCTCCTGATCTGGACAGGAGGGTCGACTCCCCTGCCTTGTCTGAAGGGGTTCCCGACCTTCCGGTCGCACCTCAGGATGAGGCCGGTCTCACGACGACATTCCAGACGTGGCCTCGTGGGTGGTTCCACATTCCGAAGGGCCCCGATTTCCCGGTCCCCTCTTGATAAGAACCCGATGCCCGGACACCTCTATGAACTCCACCCTGTGAATGAAGTCAACACGAAGGGGTAGTGACTCGCCCGTGCATCGTCGGGAAAAAACCCCCAGGTTCCAAATACCGCTCGACATGTGGACTGTCTCCCCGGGAACACCTCGAGGGGCAAGCGGAGTTCCATGCCTCAACCCAAGACGAGGCCTGCCTCTCCTTTCCCAAGTCTGCAAGGACCCTGGGATCGGAGTGTGAAATCCGAGGAACCCTGAGCTTCCTGCCTCAACTGGAGATGAGGCCCTCTTCCAATGCGCCAAACCCAGTGGAGTGCCGAGAGGCCCCTCCCACCTCCAGTTTCCCTGACTTCTCAGAGCCACCATGAGAAGCCCCCTGAGGTCACCTGCACAAGTCGAGGGACCCCAGGGTGTCCTGCCTCAACCCGAGAAAGAACTCGAGAGACCTTCTTCAACACGTCTCGAGGCCAGATTCCCCTACTATGACTTGAGAGCAATGACGCGCTCCCCCTCGCCACTCGCATGGAGACCCGACTTCCCTGGCGCCCCACTAGAGGCTCACTGACCTCGCCGTCGTACCTAGGGA
>NW_011384611.1:0-535 GCF_000754665.1 Bison bison bison
TTATGTATTCATTGAGGTGGCTGTTGTCACGGGACCCGGGGTTTATTTAGTGGATCCCTATGGACTCCGTCCTCCTCACCAGCACGCCCCTCAATACCACCCCCCCCCACACCCTCCCCGCAACCCCCCAACCCCCACCCCCCGCAGCCCTGCCACCCCAGACCTCCCAGGCCGTCTGCCTTTCCGCTGTTTGTGGCCAGTGGTGTTGAAATCCATGTTCTCCTGACCTCAAGTGCACTTTCCCCACCCACCCGCGCATGCTTGTGTGTGTCGTCTCTGGACTTTGTCACGGTGTCTCTACCCAGGTTGAGTTTTGTGTTCTCTTCTTGGGGGTCCGAGTGTCTCCTTCTTTCCTTTCTTACTCCTAGGCTTGCGTGTCTGTGTCCGTGTCTGCTTTCGAAAGTCCTGCTTTGTTCTCCCAGCAGCGCTTGCCTGGTTTCGCTTTGCCGGTCCCTCCCTCCCTCCCTCCCTCCCTCCCTCCCTCCCTCCCTCCTTCCTTCCCTCCTTTTCTCCCTCCCTCCCGCCCCCCTCTTTC
>NW_011384612.1:0-665 GCF_000754665.1 Bison bison bison
AGGAGAGGACCCCGGAGAAGGGCCCGGCGAGCCCGGGAGGCCCGCGGCAGCCAGGAGCTCGCCCGGGAGGGCGAGGTGTGCTCGTTCATCGGCAGAGGGCCCCAGGGAAGGCCCCGGCGTGTCCGGGGTGCCCGTGGCCGCCAAGAGCTCGTCTAGGAAGCTGGGTGCCCCTGGGAGGGCAGGGCCCACCCCCTCGTCGGCAGCGGCCCCCGGGGAAGGCGCCTGCGTGTCCGGGACGCCCGTGGCCGCCAAGAGCTCATCTAGGAGGCTCGTCGGGCTTGGAAGGCTGGGGGCCTGGGGCTGTGGCTCCAGCGGAGGGGCCGTGCCTTCGCCGTAGGGTGACTCCGGCCACCGCGGGATGTGTGTCTCCGGCTGCCCCAGGCGGCAGGATGGCCCCTTGCCCAGGCTGCCCGGGGGCCGTGACGGCAGGGGAGCACGCGGCCCAGGGAGCTGCTCCCTGGGGAGGAGGCGGTGGCCTCCCACTTGGCTGGAGGGCCGCCGGGCGGGGCTGGACCACGAAGATCATCAACGGCTGGCCCACGCAGACCCCAGAGGCAGCCCCGGGCACCCAGAAAGTGGGGGCCCCAAAAGGAGCAGCTGCAGCCAAGGGTGGCATGCTCTCCTGTGGCTGAGAGGGGCGAAGGGGAGGAGAGGTGCTCTGGACA
>NW_011384613.1:0-576 GCF_000754665.1 Bison bison bison
TTTAACTGGGAATTAACATTATTTGATCCATTTACAGGTTTCTATGTAGTTAAATCTAAAATAAATGGACATGAAAATGATACAGTTTTATGGACAGATTCTATGTTTTTAGTCATCAAATACAAAAATGGAAAGGTTATCAATGGATGTCCAGATAACAAAACATATAAATAGACAAAAAAAAAAATAGAGTAAAACATCAGGATATAAAATGGATATACTTAAATCTGTTGTAATATTAATGCATCCATATTACCCAAAGTAATGTACATATTCCATGTAATTCCTATAACAATTCAAGTAGCATTATTTTTCCCCAGACAAAGTTATATGGAACCTCAAACAATCCAAACCGCCAAAGCAATCTTGAGAGTTAACAAACATTTGAAAAGATACTGAACATCACTCATTATCAGAGAAATGCAAATCAAAACCACAATGAGGTGCCATTTCACTTCAGTCAGAATGGCTGTGATCCAAAAGTCTACAAGCAATAAATGCTGGAGAGGATGTGGAGAAAAAGGAACCCTCTTACACTGTTGGTGGGAATGCAAAGTAGTACAGCCACTACGGAGA
>NW_011384614.1:0-697 GCF_000754665.1 Bison bison bison
GAGCGGTAAAGGCCTTGAGCCCAAAGGCGAGGCCTTTCTGCGACCGCCAGGTTGTGCCAACAGAGGGCGGACTACGTGGTTCCCTGCTCCACGCAGTCCCAGTTCCCTGACCTGTGGTCCGCACCCCTCCGCCGCGCCCACTGGATGCCGATCCTTGGGGACCCAGGAGCGCACGCAGTGGGCGTTCCCAGCCGCCACGGCGACCCCCGAGAGGACAACGGGGAAGCCCTCCCCGACCCCCGCCAGGAGCCGACCCCCGCCCCGCGCCGCCCCGCCCCTGCCATGCTCCCGGTGCCTTCCCAGCCGCAGTGGGGATCCCCGGAGCACAACTGGGACCGCCCCCCATCCCCGCCGCGACCCGGTTCCCGACCCGCGCCGCCCGGCTTCGCCCCGCCCCGGGCGCGCTCCCGGTGCGCTGCCCACCTTCACCACGGGCTCCCGGTGAGCCCCGCCCCCACGCCCGGTTCCAGGAGAGCCTCTGGGACCTCGCTCCCGCCGCCCGGTGAAACGGGAGGACAATCCATCCAGCCCACAGAGGCAATCCAAGCTGTCTAGAATTCAGGGATCAAACGAGGGCTACGGAAAGGAAAGATGACCTGACCTAGGAGGGCCATGATATTCTCTAGAACCGGACAAAGTTAGGTTTGCAAGGAAACTTGATTACCTTGGAACCCGGAAAGCTGGTTCTTTTCATATG
>NW_011384615.1:0-812 GCF_000754665.1 Bison bison bison
GTGACCCTAGTGACCACGTAACCATGCTCAGCAACCTCAATATTAAGTCTGGCTGAGACTTCCTAAGGCAAGGTCTGTGTTTCTCCCTCTTGCTGTCTGGATATGCAAAAGGATGTTGGTGGATTGGGACATGGGTCCCTGGGTCCAGCAGTGTAGAGATATACCCATAGCCTGCTTTTCCATTATATTTTCCTCCTGTGGGCTCTGCTGAGCTGCTGTGGAGATATTTCTGCTAAAGGCTTGAGAGGTAGTCAATCCTCCTGCTTCTCATCCCCTGACCTGTCTGTACTTCTGTCATTTTTTTAAATATAGCTAATTTTCAATGTTGTTAGTCCTTGTGTCATTCCGACTCTCAGGCACCTGTGGTTTAATAGACCTCCAAGTCCCAAGAGCTCTTTGCCTGGTGGAGACCTGGAGAACTCAGGGAGCAGCCCCACATCACACTGGAGCCCGGACCAGAGAGAAGGTTCTTGCCAGGAAGGCTCCATCCCTGCTGGGGGTGGGGTGGGGTCGGGGTTCACATCTGATTGTGCATCCCCCGGGCTTCGGTGCAGGCCCCACTCTGAGATCTGGAAAGGAGGTGGCTTCCCTCCCTGACACAGAACTAGTATTTTTTTGTCCTTGTCATTGTCTAGTCCCATTTGGCTCCCAGGCTCTACACTTGACCCTCACCCACAGGATCAGGAGAGCCCAGTTCTAGAAGAGTTTCATACAGGGAGAGGCTCCAGGAGACACTCCAATGCCCGGGCCTAAATAAGCATTTCCTTGGAGTTTCACAGCCCTGGGAGGAGATACTGGGTTTGTGTCCATTT
>NW_011384616.1:0-752 GCF_000754665.1 Bison bison bison
CACGTCCTTGGACCACTGTCTTACAACAAGCCAATCTTCACACTGCATTAAGTTAAAAAGGAAAATGCAGATCTGAGTGGGAATTTGCCAAGCGCAAAACCCCAGCTTTCACCAGGTGGCTTTTCACCAGAACATGGGGGCCTCTGAGGGACACAGGAGGGTCCACGGGCCACAGGGGACACCGCCTCGGTACCTCACTCACCTTGTGGCTCAGAGCTGAGGGGGGACACCCCACAACGCCCCCCCCGCCCCACAGAGTGCTGACACCACACCACGGACAGAATGCCCTGGCTGACCGAGCTCTGTAATCAAGGGCCATCTCAAAACTGAAAATTCTTGAAGCAGACCTGAGGTCAGTTTTCTACTATGGAACACTCAGACGTCCCTAGGAGAAGACAGCTCCTCAGAGAAACCGAGTTTCTGGGGAGCTGAGTTCAGGATCACTCACCGGATCTCTTCGTTGATGGCGTCCAGCTGCTCCTGCATCATCACGGTCAGAGTCTTGGCATCAGCCTGCCTGCCGGCGACAGCTGAGTGGCCGAGCTGAAGAGGGTGACCCTGTCGCCCTCGTCGTCAGACACGCCCTCGTCACTCTCAAATGCCTGGGCCACGTCGGCCAGCATGCTGGCTTTCTGCGTGCGCTCCCAGTCCTGCTCCTTCGGGGTCTGCACCTGGGCATGAGAGGACCACGTCTCATCAGCGACATTCAGGGCAGCTCGAAGTCTATCAGGAACTGAACCCTAATTTTACAT
>NW_011384617.1:0-631 GCF_000754665.1 Bison bison bison
CGGAAAAACTGCCCCTTCGTGTGGACTTCATTCACAGGGTGGAGTTCGGAGAGGTGTCCGGGCATCGGGTTCTTCTCAAGAGGGGACCGGGAATACGGGGTCCTACGGAATGTGGAACCACCCACGAGGCCACGTCTGGAATGTCTTCGAGAGACCGGCCTCATCCTGAGGTGCGACCGGAAGGTCGGGAACCCCTTCCAGACAAAGCAGGGGAGTCGACCCTCCTGTCCAGATCAGGAGGGGAGAAAGGGCTCAGAGGAGGGGGTGCCGGAAAACCTCAGTGTTCCTCTCGAGGGAGACCGGGATTTCGGGGAACTTTGTGGGTCACATCAAGTGTGCCAAGTGCCCTTTCGACCTCCAATTCCTAACGTGGGACTTCTCCTGAGACGCTGTCGCGGGAAAGGGCTTCATCTTGCGATGACGGGGGAGCCACGTGGTTTTTCTCGAGTTACGGCGGGATTCTCGAGTTACGACGGGGAATTCAGGATGCCTCTTGTGTTGGCCCAGGCAAGTCCAATGTTCCACTCGAGTTGCGAAGGAAAGCTGGGGATTGCTCTCGAGTGGCTGCAGGGCCAATAGACCTCATCTAGGCTTGTGTCCAGAAGCCAATGTTCCTCTCCAGGGGGCGACA
>NW_011384618.1:0-825 GCF_000754665.1 Bison bison bison
GAAAAGAAAAGGGGGAAAAAAGGGTCAAAAAATTATTAAAAATATATATATGAAGTTTGCTGAAGAAAAGAAAAAAAAATAGGGTCTTTTTTTTTTTTTTGCAAAGTAATAGGTTATAGAAGTGAAATTAAAGGAATAATAGAGGACTTAAAATTTTTTTAAAATTAAAAAAGAAAGAAAGAAAGGATGATTGTAAATATAGTAAAAATATATCAAGGACTTTCTCTGGTTTTGTTGTGAGTATTATGGGTTCAGCTCATTTTTGGCTAGTTCCTTGGTCCGACTTTAATTTCTCAAGATCTATAGGCCCCTTCCTATGTAGTCGGTAGTAACCACAGGGTTTTAATCTATTGCCTGTAGCTTCCAAGGCGGTTCCCTCTGTTATAGCTTTTTCTGTTTGCTGGACTCTTCGGTGTCTGGTTTCCGCCCTGACACAAAGGGGACGGTAGAGGACACTTTTTTTTTTTCTTTTTAGGCTCACTTGTTCAGTCGTGCTGTGGGGAGGGAGGGAGGGATGCTGCAAACAAGTAACACTGGCGTGTGCTCACAGTGCCTCAGCCACACTGGGTCTGCCCCCGCTCACGGCACGTGAAGCCTTCCTGCCCACACTGCTCAGACTCTAGGTTGTTCCACTGGGAACCATCCGTGGTCGGCCCTGGGCTGCCTGCACCTCCCAGGTCCAAGCCACTCAGGTTCAGGCACTCGGGTAGTCCTCAGAGGCACAGACTCGGTTGGGCCTGCGTTTTGTGCCCTTCCCAGGTCCGAGCAGCTCAGGTGATGAGGTGTTTGGTGAGCGCGATTGCTGCGACTTACCGCCTCCCTGCC
>NW_011384619.1:0-763 GCF_000754665.1 Bison bison bison
TGTCAGGTCCAGACTATGAGCAGAAAGCCCCAAAGCTAACAAATGCAGAATGCATTCCATTGACTCAAAATGTGATAACACAACAGTATTTCTCTAGAGAGGATTTTCCCTCATTAATCCAGCTGGATCTTTCACTAAAAACCCACTAAGAGAGTAGTTGAATGAGGGACACACTGAATTTTCTTTCAGTACTTTCTAAAGTCAACTGATCACTTCTAAAATCAGAACACCACCCACTCTTTGCTGACAAAAAAGTATTATCTTTATTAGCACTTAACCAAACCTAAAAAGCACCTGCCCTTTGTAAAAATTGAAAAGAGGATAAGATGAAGATTTGAAGTGATGATAATGAAGACACTTCAGTTTTGTGAACTCAGAAGAGAAGTAATAAATGAGAGAGAGAAGAAAAAAAAAAAGAAATGGTGAAGAAAGTTTGGTGACTATCAGGGAACAGGAAGTATAGTACAAAAACAGTGTAATGCTTCCCTGGTGGCTCAGAGGTTAAAGCGTCTGCCCGCAATGCGGGAGACCTGGGATCGATCCCTGGGTTGGGACGATCCCCAGGAGAAGGAAATGGCAACCCACTCCAGTATTCTTGCCTGGCGAATCCCATAGACAGAGGAGCCTGGTGGGCTATAGTCCACGGGGTCGCAGAGAGTCGGACACGACTGAGCGACTTCACTTTCATGGCCCTGATACAGCCTTGGGCTTCCCTGATATCTCAGTTGGTGAAGAATCTGCCTGCAATGCAGGAGATCCACAT
>NW_011384620.1:0-1164 GCF_000754665.1 Bison bison bison
TTTTGCACGTGTGCGTTTCCTCTCAGGGATGTTACTGTGTACACGCACATGTGTGTGCACACATGGGCATAGAAGTCCCTGCCAGTGTGCTTGTGAGTATGAGCTTCCGGAATTGACCTAGCCAGGTGATGGAAGTTGGATAGCAAAAACATGAAGGTGTTAGAGAAAGGTACATATGCTCTGGCCAGCAGAAGCACTGAAGCCAGGGATTCGATCTCCGTTATCTCACTGAGCAAACACGTTCTAAGTGGGATCACAGGGGTGCACCCAGGATGTCTGGCAGAAAGTAGAGGCAGGAAAAAGAGCCTGGGGAATGTGCAGAGAAAAGTCCACTATATCTGTAGTTTATGAAAAGTAGAAATGTACCAGGAAGGAGAAACTGTACTTAATTAATTGAGATATCTAGCTAAGGAGATTTCCAGCCAAACAGCCAAAAGTGCTTCCTGGTTTCTTCTTGCTGCCTATAGTAAAATATAAAGGGAAATTAAAAATATATATTTAAGAGAAAATATTAAAAAATAAGACAGAACTTGCTGAATTCGAAATTTTCCAGGCTTTTACCATGACAGAGGATGCTAAAATTAATGGCTCTCAAGCCAGGTTCTATCCAGGGCATTGAGATAAGGTGGTCTAAATATAACATTTTATAACACCTATACATCAATTCTTATTTATTTATTTATTTTTAATAAACGTGGTCTAAAGATGAGTGAGTGTAAAATTCTTTGTTAAGCCTCAGAAAGCTGGAAGGGGATGCTTCATGGCATTATTTAGGCAGGCCAATGCCCTCCAAAGAGTTCAGGGGGTGTCACTCAGAGACATTTCAGTCACACAATAAGACTTGTACCAAGTTTCAGGGTGTTATCCCTCAGCTATCTCAGCAGAAAACCAAGACAGAGTAGGCCTTATTATGAAGACATGTGTGATGGTGGCTTTGGAGTGGAGTGCTTTACCATGAAAACCAGTAAGATTATCAGGAGACACACCAAGGTTTTAAGATAACATATTTAAGTTCAGCTTGGACTGAAAGGACCAGCAATAGTACAAAATAAGAGAGCTCTGAACTTCTACCTTCGACAAGCAGGAAGCAGGCTAGGGAGACTGTTTCACTGTAACCATATACTACCCACCTTTCCTGCAATGGAATCATGTCAGAGGGCAGAA
>NW_011384621.1:0-690 GCF_000754665.1 Bison bison bison
GCTCTCGAGTGGCGACGGGTATCTCTTGGAGCTCACTGGGTGGACTCAAGGGAGTCAAGCCTCCTGAGGCGTTTGGAGAGAGGTCGCGAGATTGGCCTCTAGGCCATGCAGTTGGCGAAGGCCCTCATCTCCGCGATGGCGGGGGAGTCTCGGGGTGGTTCTCGAGCGGCGGCCCCAGGGTGCGGTTTCTCACGAGGTACGACGGCGAGGTCAGTGAGCCTCTCGTGGGGCGCCAGGGAAGTCGGGTCTCCATGCGAGTGGCGAGGGGGAGCGCGTCATTGCTCTTGAGTCATGGGAGGGGAATCTGGCCTCGAGACGTGTTGAAGAAGGTCTCTCGAGGTCTTTCTCGGGTTGAGGCAGGAAACGCTGGCTTCCCTCGACTTGTGCAGGTGACCTCAGGGGGCTTCTCATGGTGGCTCTGAGAAGTCAGGGAAACTGGTGGTGGGCGGGGCCTCTCGGGACTACCCTCGGTTTGGTCATTGGAAGAGGGCCTCATCTCCAGTTGAGGCAGGAACCTCAGGGTTCCTCTGATTTCAGACTCCGATCGCAGGGTCCCTGCAGACTGGGGACAGGAGAGTCAGGCCTCGTATTGGGTTGAGGCGTGGAACTCCGCTTGCCTCTCGAGGTGTCCCCGGGGAGAGAGGCCACATGTCGAGCTGTATTTGGAACCTGTGGTTTTTTTCCGGACGA
>NW_011384622.1:0-769 GCF_000754665.1 Bison bison bison
TCAGGCAGTGATCAGTGACTGAAAGGCGCTGATCAGGGGACTGTGCACGCACTGATCAGGTGGCTGATCAGGAACTGACCACATGACTGCGCATGCAGTGATCACGTGGCTGGTCGTTCACTGATCACGTGTTTATCATACGGTGATCACGTGACTGAGAGGCGCTGATCACGTGACTGTGCCGTCAGTGATCACGTGGCTGAGCAGGCACTGATATCGTGAATGAACATGCACTGATCATGTGCCGGGAGCCAGGGAGGCATTCCACTCTGGACAAAGGACCTGAAGAAGGAGGCTAGGCATACGCAAATGCGGGATGGAGCCTCAGGAGTCCACCTGGATATTCTCGGGCATATCCCCCCCAAAAAAACCGGAGTCTGCCTACTGTATTGCTTTGTGCTCTCACCTCTGATTTCACTGGGTGCTGTCCCCCACCACCATCTCGCTCTCTCTGTCAAAGAGTTAACTTACAGCTCCAATTCCTAAAGTTCCTTGTCATTCTTCCCTTTAACTTCCAGCTGAGTCTCCATCTGGAGCGCGGAACCCACCACGCTTACTAATTATGCCTGGGCTGCTAAGACCCACTCGAGAAGGTGTCTAGGGTGAGGCACCTTTCGCTATTCGAGAGGGCGCCTGCGGCCTACGTAAGTGGTGCAAACTTCTTGTGTTGAATTTTGATTGGTCTTCCGCGTAAACCAAGCTACTCAGTCTCTTTTCTCCACCGAATTTTCCTACTGAGCTCTCCTCATACTATTATTCTTGACATCTC
>NW_011384622.1:4807-5298 GCF_000754665.1 Bison bison bison
TTAACTTACAGCTCCAATATATAAAGTTCCTTGTCATTCTTCCCTTTAACTTCCAGCTGAGTCTCCATCTGGAGCGCGGAACCCTCCACGCTTACTAATTATGCCTGGGCTGCTAAGACCCACTCGAGAAGGTGTCTAGGGTGAGGCACCTTTCGCTATTCGAGAGGGTGCCTGCGGCCTGCGTAAGTGGTGCAAACATCTTGTCTTGAAGTTTGATTGGTCTTCCGTGTAAACAAAGCTACTCAGTCTCTTTTCTCCACCGAATTTTCCTACTGAGCTCTCCTCATACTATTATTCTTGACATCTCTGATTAGCATATAAATAGTCGCCTAGGCCATCTCTCCTTCGAATACCCTGGATCAGTTGGGGCTGGTCCCCGGCAGGTGGCGACCGAACAGGGACCTCAGGAGGCAATACTCAAAGAGCTGAGCAGACACGAACTACGCAATCAGCAGGCAATAAGCATGGAGCTCAGCAGTGACGAATCATGC
>NW_011384623.1:0-648 GCF_000754665.1 Bison bison bison
TTTCCCGCTACAGCGTCTCAGGAGAAGTCCCACGTTAGGAATTGGAGGTCGAAACGGTACTTGGCCCCCTTGATGCGCCCCCACAAAGTTCCCCGGCATCCCGGTCTCCCTGGAGAGGAACACCGAGGTTTTCCGGCACCACTTCCTCTGAGCCCCTTCTACCCTCCTGATCTCCACAGGAGGGTCGACTCCCCTGCTTTGTCTGGAAGGGGTTCCCGACCTTCCGGTCGCACCTCAGGATGAGGCCGGTCTCACGACGACATTCCAGACGTGGCCTCGTGGGTGCTTCCACATTGCGAAGCCCCCCGATTTCCCGGTCCTCTCTTGGTAAGAACCCGATGCCCGGACACCTCTCCGAACTCCACCCTGTGAATGAAGTCAACACGAAGGGGCAGTGACTCGCCCGTGCATCGTCCGGAAAAGACCCGCAGGTTCCAAATACCGCTCGACAAGTGGCCTCTCTCCCCGGGGACACCTCGAGAGGCAAGCGGAGTTCCATGCCTCAACCCAAGACGAGGCCTGACTCTCCTGTCCCCAGTCTGCAGGGACCCTGCGATCGGAGTCTGAAATCAGAGGAACCCTGAGGTTCCTGCCTCAACTGGAGATGAGGCCCTCTTCCAATGCACCAAACCCCGTGGAGTCCCGAGA
>NW_011384624.1:0-709 GCF_000754665.1 Bison bison bison
CCTGCTACATGGAGTTAGCACTTGGGGGCACATGTAGACAGGAGCACACGAAAGCTACACGGAGAGAAAGAACAGAGGGCCTCACTCAGAATGTTGTTGGCCATAAAGGGTTGTAGGCTAGCAAGAGGGGCACAACATTGACAAGGAATGACCTAGATAGGTGCACACCGAGAGAGAGCTTCTCTGAGTCAGCTGAGCCCAAAGGTCCTTGTTTTCTGTCCCCACATGGATCAGACCAATGTGACTGGTACTGTGAAGCTGTCCAAGGTGATGGGAGAATGCAGAACGCAAGCGCATGTCATACAGCTGTTCATGGCAAGTGCTTCCAACCCTGCTCGCTGCTCTGCAGGTCAGTCCGTGTCACTAGCAAATGCCAAGATTTTGTAACCTTTGAGGATAAGTCACAGAGTTAGATGGAGAAGGCAATGGTACCCCACTCCAGTACTCTTGCCTGGCAATTCCCATAGACAGAGGAGCCTGAGAGGCTGCAGTCCTATGCAGGGGTCGCGAAGAGTCGGACATGATTAAGCGACTTACCTCTCACTTTTCACTTCCATGCATTGGAGAAGGAAATGGCAACCCACTCCAGTGTTCTTGCCTGGAGAATCCCCAGGATGGGGGAGCCTGGTGGGCTGCCATCTATGGGGTCACACAGACTCAGACTTGACTGAAGTGACTTAGCAGCAGTAGCAGCACAGAGTTAGAAGTG
>NW_011384625.1:0-1054 GCF_000754665.1 Bison bison bison
CAGTCCTGGAGTCTATCTCTGAACTTTTCATCTCTTTCTGCCTCTGTCTCTCCTGACACCCGGCGGCCCGTCCGTTCCTCTGGCCCCGGCCTCTCACAGGTGCTATGGCTCTGGCTGATGAGGTTGCGACGGCGGGCTGTCAACTGTCTGTGTGTCTGTCCGTGTGCCTGCCTGTCGCTCGTCTGCTCTCGCAGGAAGGTTGTGTGCTTGTCCGGCGGCGTGGGGGAAAGGTGGGGGCCTCGGTAGGGCGAAGGGGTGGGGCTGAGGCGCTCGGGTGGACCGCGCCTCCGTGGCTCCTGGTGGGTTTGGGCACCGGGCAGGTGTCGGGCAGGATGGGCGCTCAGGGCCCTGGCTGAGCTGCGCCTAGGCCCACAGGAGGCTCAGAGGCCCGAGGGCCGCGGGGGTCGGGCGGCGGCGGGGCCGAAATCCAGACACCTCCGGGCCGCGTGGCCCTGGGCAACGAACGGGATCGAGGGAGGCCCGGCTCGCCGAGCGCCGCCGGGCCTGGAGAGGCCCGGGGTGGAGGGCGCCAAGACCTCCACGCCCCTCAGCCCACCCCCCAGGCCCCGTGCGCACGCACGCCTGGCATGCCCCTGGGGGTCTCGGAAGCCCTCCGGGCTGCCGAACCTGGCCAGGCGTTTGCTGGCCGCGGGGTGGCAGTGTTTGGGGGCGTGGCGCCATTGGCCGGCGGAGTCTGGTCGCGCGTCGTTCGGCTCAAGTACAGCGCGCGCCCCCATGGTGAGGTGCAGCCTGCTGGCCCGACCGGCAGGTCAGAGCGAAAGGGAGGCACAGCACAGGGCTCTTAGGGCGCCCGGCGGCAGGCGCCTCCTTCTACGGGCATACCACCCTCAACGCGCCTGATCTCGTCTGATCTCGAGGGCTCACATTTGATGGTGGTTTTGTCATCTCCTACCTCTTTCTCGTAAAGCTGGCAGCTGAGGGAATGAGGTAAGTGTAAATTGAATAACAATGGACTGTGTGGAATCTGTGAATGTGGAGCTCTGTGAATCCGTAGGTCTAAGGAGAGACTGGCAGCTGCCGACGTGGAGTATCT
>NW_011384626.1:0-731 GCF_000754665.1 Bison bison bison
GTCCCACGTTAGGAATTGGAAGTCGAAACGGTATTTGGCACCCTTGATGCGACCCACAAAGTTCCCCGACATCCCGGTCTCCCTCCAGAGGAACACCGAGGTTTTCCGGCACCACTTCCTCTGAACCCCTTCTCCCCTCCTGATCTGGACAGGAGGGTCGACTCCCCTGCTTTGTCTGGAAGGAGTTCCCGACGTTCTGGTCGCACCTCAGGATGAGGCCGGTCTCACGAAGACATTCCAGACGTGGCCTCGTGGGTGGTTCCACATTCCGAAGGACCCCGATTTCCCGGTCCCCTCTTGATAAAAACCCGATGCCCGGACACCTCTCCGAACTCCACCCTGTGAATGAAGTCAACACGAAGGGACAGTGACTGGCAGTGCATCGTCCAGAAAATAATCCCAGGTTCCTAATAAAGCTCGACAAATGGCCTCTCTCCACGGGAACACCTCGAGAACCAAGCGGAGTTCCATGCCTCAACCCAAGACGAGGCCTGACTCTCCGGTCCCAAGTATGCAGGGACCCTGGGGTCCGAGTCTGAAATTAGAGGAACCCTGAGGTTCCTGCCTCACCTGAATATGAGGCCCTCTTCCAAAGCACCAAACCCAGTGGAGTCCTGAGAGGCCCCTCCCACCTCCAGTTTCCCTGACTTCTCAGAGCCACCATGAGAAGCCCGCTGAGGTCACCTGCACAAGTCGAGGGAACCCAGGGTTTCCTGCCTCAACCCGAGAAA
>NW_011384627.1:0-798 GCF_000754665.1 Bison bison bison
TTTATTTATGGTCAAACTCTCACATCCATACGTGACTACTGGAAAAACCATAGCCTTTACTAGATGCACCTTTGTTGGCAAAGTAATGTCTCTGCTTTTTAATATGTTGTCTAGGTTGGTCATAACTTCCCTTCCAAGGCATAAGTGCCTTTTATTTTCATGGCTGCAATCACCATCTGCAGTGATTTTGGAGCCCCCCAAAATAAGATCTGCACTGTTTCCACTGTTCCCCATCTATTTGTCATGAAGTGATAGAACCAGAGGCCATGATCTTAGTATTTTGAATGTTGAGCTTTAAGCCAACTTTTTCTCTCTCGTCTTTCACTATCATCAAGAGGCTCTTCAGTTCTTCTTCACTTTCTGCCATAAGGTTGGTGTCATCTGCATATCTGAGGTTATTGATATTTCTCCCAGCAATCTTGATTCCAGCTTGTGCTTCCTCCAGACCAACGTTCCTCATGATGTACTCTGCGTATAAGTTAAATAAGCAGGGTGACAATATACAGCCTCGATGTACTTCTTTTCCAATTTGGAACTATTCCATTGTTCCATGTCGGGTTCTAACTGTTGCTTCTTGACCTGCATACAGATTTATCAAAAGACCAGTCAGGTGGTCTGGTATTTCCATCTCTTTCAGAATTTTCCACAGTTTATTGTGATCCACACAGGCAAAGACTTTGGCATAGTCAATAAAACAAAAGTAGATGTTTTTCTGGAACTCTTATTTTTTCAGTGATCTAGCGGACATTGGCAATTTGACCTCTGGTTCCTCTGCCTTTTCTAAAACCAACTTGAACT
>NW_011384628.1:0-621 GCF_000754665.1 Bison bison bison
GGCGCGGGGCGGGGGGGCGGCTCCTGGCGGGGGTGGGGGAGGGCTTCCCCGTTGTCCTCTCGGGGGTCGCCGTGGCGGCTGGGAATGCCCACTGCGTGCGCTCCTGGGTCCCCAAGGAGCGGCATCCAGTGGGCGCGGCGGAGGGGTGCGGACCACAGGTCAGGGAACTGGGACTGCGTGGAGCAGGGAACCACGTAGTCCGCCCTCTGTTGGCACAACCCGGCGGTCGCAGAAAGGCCTCGCCTTTGGGCTCAAGGCCTTTACCGCTCCACCCCTTTGCTGAAAGGTCAGAGCCGCGCGGTTTTTCCCAAGCAGCCGAGTGTCCGCTGCAAGTCCAAGGGCCAGAACCCTGATCTCTGGCCGGCTGGCCCAGCCCTGCTTCTGGCACTTTGGAGGCCAGCGGGCCCTTGACCACCTGCTGGGATGGGAAAGGGAAGGGTCCACGAATTGCACCCTAGAAACTTAGTAGGGTGCATGGGTTTCAAAACCCGGTGGCCGCCCAGGCAGAAACAAGGGAGGAGGGCACCCTGCTGCCCTTTCATGGCAGCATCTGTGGCTGTCCTGCTGAGGGGGCCTTTCCATGGGGACCGTGTGCAGTACAAGTTTGGTGTTTTGGAACCG
>NW_011384629.1:0-864 GCF_000754665.1 Bison bison bison
TCCATGCGAGTGGCGAGGGGGAGCGCGTCATTGCTCTCGAGTCATGGTAGGGGGAACCTGGCCTCGAGACGTGTTGAAGAAGGTCTCTCGAGGTCGTTTCTCGGGTTGAGGCAGGAAACCCTGGCTTCCCTCGACTTGTGCAGGTGACCTCAGGGGGCTTCTCATGGTGGCTCTGAGAAGTCAGGGAAACTGGAGTGGGGGGGGGGCCTCTCGGGACTCCACGGGGTTTGGTGCATTGGAAGAGGGCCTCATCTCCAGTTGAGGCAGGAACCTCAGGGTTCCTCTGATTTCAGACTCCGATCGCAGGGTCCCTGCAGACTGGGGACAGGAGAGTCAGGCCTCGTCTTGGGTTGAGGCATGGAACTCCGATTGCCTCTCGAGGTGTCCCTGGGGAGTGAGGCCACTTGTAGAGCGGTATTTGGAACCTGGGGGTCTTTTCCGGACGATGCACGGGCGAGTCACTGCCCCTTTTTGTTGACTTCATTCACAGGGTGGAGTTCGGAGAGGTGTCTGGGCATCGGGTTCTTACCAAGAGGGGACCGGGAAATCGGGGTGCTTCGCAATGTGGAAGCACCCACGAGGCCACGTCTGGAATGTCGTCGTGAGACCGGCCTCATCCTGAGGTGCGACCGGAAGGTCGGGAACCCCTTCCAGACAAAGCAGGGGAGTCGAACCTCCTGTGGAGATCAGGAGGGTAGAAGGGGCTCAGAGGTAGTGGTGCCGGAAAAACCTCGGTGTTCCTCTCCAGGGAGACCGGGGATGGCCGGGGAACTTTGTGGGGGCGCATCAAGGGTGCCAAGTACCGTTTCGACCTCCAATTCCTAAACGTGGGACTTCTCCTGAGACGCTGTAGCGGGAAAGGGC
>NW_011384630.1:0-518 GCF_000754665.1 Bison bison bison
CTAAAAGGATTATGTGGGGAAATTTTTGCTATTGTATGAGCTGTATATATTTTGGATATTGTCCCTTACCAGATATATGGTTTGCAAATACTTTTTTTCCATTTTGTAGGTTGCATTTTCACTCTATTGATTTCTTTTTCTGTGCAAGCTTTTTAGTTTGATATAGTCCTAGTTGTTCATTTTTTATTTATTACTTGTGTTTCAGCTGTGTTTTTTTTTAATTATTTTGTAATTGGAGGAAAATTGCTTTACAATGTTGTGTTGGTTTCTGCCATACAACATTGCAAGTCAGTCATAATTATACGTATAACACCTCCCTCTTGGACCTCCAACGTATGTATGTTAATATATGACTTTTGTTTTCCTCTTTCTGACTTACCTCACTCTTTTAACAGGCTCTAGGTTCATCTATCTCACTAGAACTGACTCAAATTTATTCTTTATATGGCCAAGTTATATTCCATTGTACATATGTATCACATCTTTATCCATTCATCCATTGATGGGCATCTAGGTTG
>NW_011384631.1:0-611 GCF_000754665.1 Bison bison bison
CTAGGGTGAGGCACCTTCCGCTATTCGAGAGGGCGCCTGCGGCCTACGTAAGTGGTGCAAACTTCTTGTCTTGAAGTTTGATTGGTCTCCCGCATAAACTAAGCTACTTAGTCTCTTTTCTCCACCGAATTTTCCTACTGAGCTATCCTCATACTCTTATTCTTGACATCTCTGATTAGCATATAAATAGTCGCCTAGGCCATCTCTCCTTCAAATACCCTGGATCAGTTGGGGCTGGTCCCCAGCAGGTGGCGCCCGAACAGGGACCTCAGGAGGCAATACTCAAAGAGCTGAGCAGACACAAACCACGCAATCAGCAGGCAATAAGCATGGAGCTCAGCAGTGACGAATCATGCTGCTCAAGTGGCAATAATCAAGCTGGTGACCAGGCAGGAATCAGGCAGCTCAGCTGGCAATTGTCAAGCAGATGAGCCGACAGGAATCACTCAGCTGAGCTGGCAATTGTCATGCAGATGAGCCGGCAGGAATCACGCAGCTCAGCAAGCCCTGATCACGTGACTCTTCAGGCACTGATCACGTGGCTGATCAAGTCCAGATCACGTGACTGAGCATGCACTGATCACGTGGCTATCATGCACTGATCACGTGAC
>NW_011384632.1:0-518 GCF_000754665.1 Bison bison bison
AGCCACGTGATCAGTGCCTGCAGAGTCACGTGATCAGGGCCTGCTGAGCTGCGTGATTCCTGCCGGCTCATCTGCATGACAATTGCCATCTGAGCTGCGTGATTCCTGTCGGCTCATCCTGCTTGACAATTGCCAGCTGAGCTGCGTGATTCCTGCCTGGTCACCTGCTTGATTATTGCCACTTGAGCAGCATGATTCGTCACTGCTGAGCTCCATGCTTATTGCCTGCTGATTGCGTGGTTCGTGTCTGCTCAGCTCTTTGAGTATTGCCTCCTGAGGTCCCTGTTACGGTCGCCACCTGCCGGGGACCAGCCCCAACTGATCCAGGGTATTCGAAGGAGAGATGGCCTAGGCGACTATTTATATGCTAATCAGAGATGTGAAGAATAATAGTATGAAGAGAGCTCAGTAGGAAAATTCGGTGGAGAAAAGAGACTGAGTAGCTTGGTTTACGCGGAAGACCAATCAAACTTCAAGACAAGAAATTTGCACCACTTACGTAGGCCGCAGGCGCCCTC
>NW_011384633.1:0-564 GCF_000754665.1 Bison bison bison
GATCCCACACAAAGTGTAGCGTGGACAAAAATGTAAGCTAAGAGAACTCCCCCCTCATATGTACTAAAATTACATTAGCTCTCATCAGAAATTTGAAGCAAGGTATGAGAACCCAGAACTGATCCACCCTGGTCTGTTCAGCGGGAAGATGTGGAAAATGACTTGAAAATCAGACAAAGTTTAAAGACAGCACACGGAGGCCAGCGGTGACCCCCGCGGGGCAAATGTCAACACGTGAGAATCCCCCTACTGACCCTGGTGTTGTTCCTTTCAGCTTTCAGCTGAGCGATTTCCTCTTTGGCTTTACAAAGCTGCTCCCTGTAGGTGTATCCTTCGGGAGTTGGAAATTCCTAGAAAACAGTTAAATGAGAAACTAAATACAAACATAAATTAAAAAGAGAGCGAGACTGTGAAGACTGACCCTGTCAAGTCTCTCCAGGCTCCACACAAAGGATCTCCATCGCCCCTCCAGAGAAGAGGGGTCCACTGACCCAAGACCACACAGACCACCACAACTCAGACCGGCTTCAGCCTCCACCTCGACCTGGCAGGCACGCGGCAGGA
>NW_011384634.1:0-680 GCF_000754665.1 Bison bison bison
CCCGGAGGGGAGCGGTGGGAACAGGAGTGTGGACTGCGAGTCCAATCCTCACCTTCAAAAAGGCAAAATCATCCCCTTCCTCCCTTATCGGCGTCTGCACGGCTCCTCCTGGACTCAGGGATCCCATCGAAAGGACGTCCAGGTTGTGTCCTTCTCCCTGGCCCGATCGTTTCGAACCTCTCCAAGAAAAAGCGGTGACGTCGAGGGATCCGTCTTGAGTTCGGGACTGGGGCTTCCCCGGGGGCCCCGTGGTCAACGACCCCGTGCCCATGCAGGAGGCGTGGGTTTCGCCCCCCCGGTCCGGGAAGAGCCCACACGCTACCCATACGCCTCGGTGATGGAGTCTGTGCTCTAGATCCTGGCCGCTGCGAGTGTTGAGCCCACACCCAGCAGCCACTGAAGCCCACGTGCCCCGGCGCCCCTGCCCCCCAAGAGGAACCACAGCCACGAGAAGCCCAGACACACGACCGTAGAGCGACCCCCTCTCTCCACAGAGAGAGAACAGCTTGCACGGCCACGAAGACACACACAGCACGCCCCCACAGACATCACATACGTCCAATGATCGTCGAGCGAGACGGCCTGCCTGAGATCGGACGCGAGCGGCCAATACCTAGTCCCGTCACTCGGGAAGCTCCCTGAATCTTCTGTCGATACACATCAAGACACCCTAGCTCACT
>NW_011384635.1:0-722 GCF_000754665.1 Bison bison bison
GAGGGAAAGGAAGCGCCCCAGGCTGCATTCCCAAGCTGGTGCTTCCCCGCCCAGACTAAGCGCCGCACGGAGGGAATCAGGGTCCCGGTGCCCCTGGCTTTGGGAGGCGGCTCCACAGCCAGAGTGTTGCTCCGTTTGTGCCCAGAAAGCGCCTGCCAGACCGGGCCTTCCCTGGAGCTGTCCTCCCGCCTAGAGGCAGGTGGATGTGCTGTGCGGGCTTCCCCTGTGCGTTTGGGCTCCCTAGCACAGCCGGAGCGCCGGGGAACCAGCCCCTGATCAGTGAGCTCCGGGCAGTCCTTTGGTCCCAGGTTTGGAGCCCAGTGCCCGGAACGCGGGAGAGAAGAGGCTGGCTGCCGGCGGGTGCTTGCAAGCCTGTACTGGGAAGGACCGAGTGAGCTTCCACACCGGCGGAGCTCCAGCTCTGCGCCCAGGCGCGATAGCACAGAGCCCCGGCCGAGAGGCTGCTCTGGCCTGGGGAGCCTCCCCAAGCCCTGCCCAGCTCCTAGCGTTCGCGCCCGGAAAGGAGCAGGCTGCGGGAGTGTGGGAGACGTGACCGGTGCCTGACTGGTGCCTCAGCTCAGCTCTCGCCTTCCCTTCGGACCTAGGAGCCAGGCGTCCTTGCAGAGGGCTTAGGGGCTGGGGGTGTGCACACTGCCAAAGCCTCCCGCAGGGAGAGCTCTTTCCGAGGGAAAGGAAGCGCCCCAGGCTGCATTCCCAAGCTG
>NW_011384636.1:0-833 GCF_000754665.1 Bison bison bison
AGAGGAACCCTGAGGTTCCTGCCTCAACTGGAGATGAGGCCCTCTTCCAATACACCAAATCCAGTGGAGTGCCGAGAGGCCCCTCCCACCTCCAGTTTCCCTGACTTCTCAGAGCCACCATGAGAAGCCCCCTGAGGTCACCTGCACAAGTCAAGGGAAGCCAGGGTTTCTGCCTCCACCTGAGAAAGACCTCAAGAGACCTTCTTCAACACGTCTCGAGGCCAGATTCCCCTACCATGACTCGAGAGCAATGACGCGCTCCCCCTCGCCACTCGCATGGAGACCCGACTTCCCTGGCGCCCCACGAGAGGCTCACTGACCTCGCCGTCGTACCTCGCGAGAAACCGCACACTGGGGCCGCCGCTCGAGAACAACCCCGAGCCCCCCCCCCCCGTCATCGCGACTTGAGGGCCTTCGTCTCCTGTATGGCCTAGAGACCAATCTCTCGACCTCTCTCCAAACGCCTCAGGAGGCTTGACTCCCTTTAGTCCACACAGTGAGCTCCAAGAGATACCCGTCGCGTCTCGAGAGCAGAGTGGGGTTCCTTGCTTCCACTCGAGATGGATGCCTGTCTCCCCGGGTGCGTCTGGAATGCAACCCCGAGATCCCTTTCACCCCTGTAGAGGAACACTGGCTTCTGGACACAAGCCTAGATGAGGTCTATTGGCCCTGCAGTCACTCGAGAGCAATCCCCAGCTTTCCTTCGCAACTCGAATGGAAGATTGGACTTCCCTGGGACAACGCAAGAGGCATCCTGAATTCCCCGTCGTAACTCGAGAATCCTGTCGCAACTCGAGAAAATCCACGTGGTTCCCCCGTCATCGCAAGATGAA
>NW_011384637.1:0-835 GCF_000754665.1 Bison bison bison
ATCATGGCATCTGGTCCTGTCGCTTCATGGGAAATAGATGGGGAAACAGTGGAAACAGTGTCAGACTTTATTTTTTTGGGGCTCCAAAATCACTGCAGATGATGATTGCAGCCATGAAATTTAAAGACGCTACTCCTTGGAGGAAAAGTTATGACCAACCTAGATAGCATATTGAAACGCAGAGACATTATTTTGCCAACAAAGGTCTGTCTAGTCAAGGCTATGGTTTTTCCAGTGGTCATGTATGGATGTGAGAGTTGGACTGTGAGAAAGCTGAGCACAAGAATTGATGCTTTTAAACTGTGGTGTTGGAGAAGACTCTTGAGAGTCCCTTGGACTGCAAGGAGATCCAACCAGTCCATTCTGAAGGAGATCAGCCCTGGGTGTTGTTTGGCAGGAATGATGCTGAAGCTGAAACTCCAGTACTTTGGCCACCTCATGCAAAGAGTTGACTCATTGGAAAAGACTGATGCTGGGAAGGTTGGGGGCAGAAGGAGAAGGGGAAGACAGAGGATGAGATTGCTGGATGGCATCACTGACTTGATGGACGTGAGTTTGAGTGAAATCTGGGAGATGGTGATGGACAGGGAGGCCTGGCGTGCTGCAATTCATGGAGTCGCAGAGTCAGACACGACTGAGTGACTGAACTGAACTGAACTGAACTGAGAACCACAGAAGCTCATCAGGAGACCATCTGAGGCCAGATTACAGGAGTGCAGGCCCTGCACACACCGTGATCCTTATCAGCAATCTTGCCCTTAAATCATCGCCAAGAAAAAGAAATGCAAAAAAGCAAAATGACTGTCTGTGGAGGGCTTACAAATAGCTGTGAAAA
>NW_011384638.1:0-729 GCF_000754665.1 Bison bison bison
GCAACTCGAGAAAAACCACGTGGTTCCCCCGTCATAGCAAGATGAAGCCCTTTCCCGCTACAGCGTCTCAGGAGAAGTCCCACGTTAGGAATTGGAGGTCGAAACGGTACTTGGCACCCTTGATGCGCCCCCACAAAGTTCCCCGGCATCCCGGTCTCCCTGGAGAGGAACACCGAGGTTTTCCGGCACCACCTCCTCTGAGCCCCCTTCTACCCTCCTGATCTCCACAGGAGGGTCGACTCCCCTGCTTTGTCTAGAAGGGGTTCCCGACCTTCCGGTCGCACCTCAGGATGAGTCCGGTCTCACGACGACATTCCACACGTGGCCTCCTGGGTGCCTCCACATTGCAAAGCACCCCGATTTCCCGGTCCCCTCTTGGTAAGAACCCGATGCCCGGACACATCTCCGAACTTCACCCTGTGAATGAAGTCAACACGAAGGGGCAGTGACTCGCCCGTGCATCGTCCGGAAAAGACCCCCAGGTTCCAAATACCGCTCGACAAGTGGCCTCTCTCCCCGGGGACACCTCGAGAGGCAAGCGGAGTTCCATGCCTCAACCCAAGACGAGGCCTGACTCTCCTGTCCCCAGTCTGCAGGGACCCTGCGATCGGAGTCTGAAATCAGAGGAACCCTGAGGTTCCTGCCTCAACTGGAGGTGAGGCCCTCTTCCAATGCACCAAACCCCGTAGAGTCCCGAGACGGCCCCCCCCCCACCTCCAGTTTCCCTGA
>NW_011384639.1:0-721 GCF_000754665.1 Bison bison bison
AAAAACCACGTGGTTCCCCGTCATCCCAAGATGAAGCCCTTTCCCGCTACAGCGTCACAGGAGAACTCCCACGTTAGGAACTGGAGGTCGAAACGGTACTTGGCACCCTTGATGCGACCCACAAATTTCCCCGATATCCCGGTCTCCCTCGAGAGGAACCCCGAGAATTTCCGACACCACTTCCTCTGAGGCCCTTCTACCCTCCTGATCTGGACAGGAGGGTCGACTCCCCACCTTTGTCTAGAAGGGGTTCCCGACCTTCCGGTCGCACTTCAGGATGAGGCCGGTCTCACGACGACATTCCAAACGTGGCCTCCTGGGTGGTTCCACGTTCCGAAGGACCCCGATTTACCGGTCCCCTCTTGATAAGAACCCGATGCCCGGACACCTCTCCGAACTCCACCCTGTGAATGAAGTCAACACGATGAGGCAGTGACTCGCCCCTGCATCGTGCGGAAAAAAACCCCAGGTTCCAAATACAGCTCGACAAGTGGCCTCTCTCCCCGGGGACACCTCGAGAGGCAAGCGGAGTTCCATGCCTCAACCCAAGACGAGGCCTGACTCTCCTGTCCCCAGTCTGCATGGACCCTGCGATCGGAGTCCGAAATCAGAGGAACCCTGAGGTTCCTGCCTCAACTGGGAGATGAGGCCCTCTTCCAATGCACCAAACGCAGGGGATCCCGAGACGGCCCCTCCACCTCCAGTTTCCCGACTGCTCAGA
>NW_011384640.1:0-575 GCF_000754665.1 Bison bison bison
AAAATGTATTCCTTTAATGAAACCAACTAAATAGCATCAAATAAAACACCTCCATTAGTAGTTTAACAGGTAACATGTTAGAAAGAATATGATCCTCAATGAAAAATATATTTTGTATATACAGTAAATACCACTTTAAGTTGCTTCAGGACTTATATCTGGTTTCACAGTGCTAGGAAAGTTTGTCAAACATCTAATATTTTAACATATCCAGCTGTTCTCAACTTCAAAAAATAAACTTTTTAACGATTTGTTAGCTCAAGTTTAAATTCGGTTTTAGCTACATATGTAAATGTGCTTTCTAGGTCACGTGATTTCACCTTACATATTGCCAATAAGTGAAAATGTTGGAATACCTTACTCAAAAGAGAGATGTTGTTTTCTTCTTCCAGAAAGACAGGTAGTGAAGCAGATCTTTGAAAAGTTTGTCTCTTTTTGCTAAATCCATAAAGGTTAAGCTGTCGAATTAAACTTTTCATACTCTTGGTTTCAAATATTCTGAAAGGTGCCTTTCTTTCCAAGACTTCTTTCTTAAAGAGTTCTTCACTGATCACTATACATGTGCCTCTCTCATC
>NW_011384641.1:0-557 GCF_000754665.1 Bison bison bison
AAAGCCTTTGACTGTGTGGATCACAATAAACTGTGGGAAATTCTGAAAGAGATGGGAATACCAGAACACCTGGTCTGCCTCTTGAGAAATTTGTATGCAGGTCAGGAAGCAACAGTTAGAACTGGACATGGAACAACAGACTGGTTCCAAATAGGAAAAGGAGTTCGTCAAGGCTGTATATTGTCACCCTGCTTATTTAACTTATATGCAGAATACATCATGAGAAACGCTGGACTGGGAGAAACACAATTTGGAATCAAGATTGCAGGGAGAAATATCAATCACCTCAGATATGCAGATGACACCACCCTTATGGCAGAAAGTGAAGAGGAACTAAAAAGCCTGTTGATGAAAGTGAAAGAGGAGAGTGAAAAAGTTGGCTTCAAGCTCAACATTCAGAAAACGAAGATCATGTCATCCGGTCCCACCACTTCATGGGAAATAGATGTGGAAACAGTGTCAGACTTTATTTTTTTGGGCTCCAAAATCACTGCAGATGGTGACTGCAGCCATGAAATTAAAAGACGCTTACTCCTTAGAAGGAAAATTATGACCAA
>NW_011384642.1:0-512 GCF_000754665.1 Bison bison bison
AATTTCTTGTTAATGCACTGGAGACCCTCAGTTTATTCAATCACAAGGTATTTTGTGACGTAACAGTTAATTTCACATATTTCATAAAGACATTTGACCACTTCTGCTGAAGCCTCCTTTCAATTGAATAAAAAATTCTTAGGGTTAAAAACATATTTCTTTCTAAAATATCTGTTCTTGACATTTCTGTTCTAAAGGTTTTTTTTTTTTGGCTCTCTTTTTTTTTTTTAAGACCTAAGGTGATTTTTAATTTTGCTTTGTTTGATTCAGCCCCTATCTCCTCCACTAAGGATTTTAGATGATCACCATACAGCTTAAAAATTCCAGATAGACTTGAATTTTCTTGGTATGGTCCTGTTTAGCTTTCCATAAGAAAATTATGTTTTGTTCTTGATTGGCATTTCAAGCCAATCTTAAGAAAATGTAGATCATTTTAAACTTTAAACAGTCAAGGTGTATACTCACACCAGAATCTGATTCTGTAAGTACTGAGTAAGGCCTCATCATAATAC
>NW_011384643.1:0-966 GCF_000754665.1 Bison bison bison
CCCACAAAGTGCCCCACATCCCGGTCTCCCTCGAGAGGAACACCGAAGTTTTCCGGCACCACTTCCTCTGAGCCTCTTCTACCCTCCTGATCTGGACAGGAGGGTCGACTCCCCTGCTTTGTCTGGAAGGGGTTCCCGACCTTCCGGTCGCACCTCAGGATGAGGCCGGTCTCACGACGACATTCCAGACGTGGCCTCGTGGGTGGTTCCACATTCCGAAGGACCCCGATTTCCCGGTCCCCTCTTGATAAGAACCCGATGCCCGGACACCTCTTCGAACTCCACCCTGTGAATGAAGTCAACACGAAGGGGCAGTGACTCGCCCGTGCATCGTCGGGAAAAGACCCCCAGGTTCCAAATACCGCTCGACAAGTGGCCTGTCTCCCCGGGAACACCTCGAGAGGCAAGCGGAGTTCCATGCCTCAACCCAAGACGAGGCCTGACTCTCCTGTCCCAAGTCTGCAGGGACCTTGCGATCGGAGTCTGAAGTCAGAGGAACCCTGAGTTCCTGCCTCAACTGGAGATGAGGCCCTCTTCCAATGCACCAAACCCAGTGGAGTGCCGACGAGGCCCCTCCCACCTCCAGTTTCCCTGACTTCTCAGAGCCACCATGAGAAGCCCCGTGAGGTCACCTGCACAAGTCAAGGGAAGCCAGAGTTTCTGCCTCAATTCGAGAAAGACCTCGAGAGACCTTCTTCAACACGTCTCGAGGCCAGATTCCCCTACCATGACTCGAGAGCAATGACGCGCTCCCCCTCGCCACTCGTATGGGGACCCGACTTCCCTGACGCCCCACGAGAGGCTCACTGACCTCGCCATCGTACCTAGGGAGAAACCGCACACTGTGGCCGCCGCTAGAGAACAACCCTGAGACTCCCCCATCACCGCGAGTTGGGGGCCTTCGTCTCCTGTATGGCCTAGAGACCAATCTCTCGACCTCTCTCCAACGCCTCAGGAGGCTTGACT
>NW_011384644.1:0-725 GCF_000754665.1 Bison bison bison
CTGCAAAATCCAGATCCCAACTGCTGTCCCTTCTATGGGACCTGTGTCCCTGTCTGGGGTGTGTATGACTGTGGCAAGGACTGTCTGATTCTCATTCCATTTAGGCTACCACAGATCAACTGTTTCACTCTCAGCCTAAAATATTTCTCCTCTGATCCAGACAGTTGATCCCAGGTGGGGTCGGACACCGACTTAGAGTTCTCCCACCCACCGAGGGCAGGTCCAGGCCTATTAACATTCCTGTTCCACCCACCCCTAGTTCCTTCACCCTACCGAGTTTTGTGGTACTATTTATTATTTTCCTCTGGTCAGGTACTCCTGTCAGCTCTCAGTTGATGTTCTGCACACACTTCTGTGTCTGAAGGTGTGTCCTTGATGTATCCGTGGAGTGAAATGTACTACACTTCCAGCTACTGTTCTGCCATTTTGTTCATCTCAACGTTTGGACTACTAGAAATAAGACTGTTATGAACATTCATGTGCACGTCTTTTGGTTTTTTTTTTTTTCTATACTTGCTGGTATAAACCTAAGAAAGGGATTGCTGGGACATATGGTAACCCAATGTTTAACTTTTGAAGGAACTTCCAAACTGTTTTCCACCATGGTGTACTATTTTGTATTCCCATAAGCAGTGCATGAAAAGTTCAAATATTTTCACTTTCCTCATCACACTTGTTCTTCTCTGTCTCTCATGAGAGCCATACTTTCGGTGTGCCCTGCATGC
>NW_011384645.1:0-743 GCF_000754665.1 Bison bison bison
GTTATTGAGGCGAGCAGACTCTCCAGTTAGTAAGTGAACTGTGGTTCATAGTATCTTTCTTATCTGCAAGATGTGTTGTCTCCCCTTTTAAAAACCCCTGATGCTGGTGATTTGAGCTTTGTCTCTTTGTCTTAATAAGTCTCTCTAGGGGTTTATCAGTTCTTTCAAAGAGCAAACTTTTGGCTTTGTTTTTAAAAAACTTCATATTTGCTTTCTGTTTGCTTGTTTTCTGCTCCTTTTTTTTTTTCCCCCCATCTACCTTGTGTTTCGTTTGCTATGTTTTTTTCCTGGTTTCTTGGGAGAGAGGCTTAATTGATTTTTAGCCTTCCTTTTTTTCCAGTGTATGTGTTTAAGACTTTAAGTTACCCTCTAAACACAGTCGCTGTGTCCCACAGGTTTGAATAAGCCAGATTTTCATTATCTTTTATGGAAAAGTATTTTCTAATTTTCATTGTGTTTTTTAAAATTATTATTCATGAAATTCTTCAAGCAGTGTGTCATTTAACTTCGCAATGTTTGGGGAGCTTTTTCCAGTGACCCTTTTTTGACTTCTAGCTTAATTCCATGAAGAGCCCCATTGTAGGCTTTTGGGGTTACTGTTATAAATCCCGTAGACTAGCTGATAAACAACAGAAAGTTGTTTCTTGTAGTCTTGAGGCTGGGGAGTCCCAAGATCACCAGCAGGTGCCACATCTGGTGAGGCCTGTTTCCTGGTTCCTAGACTGCCTCCTGCTTCTCCCTGT
>NW_011384646.1:0-698 GCF_000754665.1 Bison bison bison
TAGTCGGCGTGGCAAGGAACAGAGAACGTTCCGATGGCTTGTTTCCCCCGCATGGCTACCTACGCCGCACCATGCCCTCCGCACGTAGAGAGGACCAAGAATGATGAGCAGTATCTTCCCCCGAGAACACGAACAAGCGTGCCCTGCACGAGGAAGCGGAGCCACCCACAGTCCGCCCTCATCATCACCACGCATCTTCCTCGGCCCCATCGTCTCAAATGGACTTACTGCTTGCCCCATCCACACCCTCTGAAGAAGGAGGAGGAGGAGGAGGAGGAGAAGGAGGAGGAGGAGGAGGAGAATGTCGATTGGGGTGGCGTGACAGAGGGAATGGGAAGGTGGCCTTATGCTGGGCGAAATCCGTGCAAAAGAGAGAAAATCCTGGCTGATCTCGCTTCTCTGTGCCATGGGAAGGAGGTAAGAGGACAGCAAGGGTGTGAGCACTTGGATCATAAAGCACAAAGCGGTAGGCTCCTAGGATGGGATGGGGGGAGCGGGAGGTGGGAGGGGTGCAATAGGCTAAGGAAGGAAACGGGGTCAGGGCCCTTCTTTCCTAGTAAGGACCAACGGAATCAACACTCCAGCTATGGTAAACCTGTGGACGGTCAAACCCCCATAGTCCTGGAAGGCAAGCATAATGTCCAGGACGGGAGAGCAAACAAACACACATGTCACACACCGAGAAGGACAGCCACAGT
>NW_011384647.1:0-702 GCF_000754665.1 Bison bison bison
ACCTCAATTGCCCCCGCCGGCTCCTGCGAGGCATGGCGGGACACCGGATGCTCTCTCCAATGCCTCCACCTAGATCCCTCGCTTTCCTTGCCTCCGTTTCCCACGCCCCTCCCCAACTCCTCCGTGCCCTCTTGGCGTCCTTTCCCTGCAGCAGTCCCAGACCACCACCCCCAGGGCTTTGAGCCGCCTGGAGCTCAAGGCTCCGGCCAGAGATGTGAAGGGCCAGCGTCTCAAACAGCAGCTCATGCCATTTGGGGCTTCTTCATGTGGAGCCTGAGGCCCGCGTCTCCCCAGCCCACCCCCCAGCCCAAGTGCCCTGGAGATACCCGCGAAAGGGGACAGACAGTGTACAACCTACCCCGCCCCCCCCCCCAACACCACACACACACACACACACACACACACACACACACACACACACACACACGTCCCTTCCTTGAGGCTGAGGATCCTGAATGTTGAAAGAGACAATGTGTTCAGATTAAGAAACTATGTTCAAAATTGCATTGTTTTGACTTAAAAATCAAGGGGAGGCATGCAATTTTTGTCAAAAAGGAGATAGGTCATAAAATACTGAAGTAATTCTTCAGTTTGGGATCTTCAGCATCCTTCAGGAGAGAATAATCCTTCTGTCTCTTTAAACATCTTTTCAAAATGTTAACAGGTCAGAATTGAGTTAAAATTTATAAATTTTTCAGAAAG
>NW_011384648.1:0-726 GCF_000754665.1 Bison bison bison
TGGCTGACCATGCACTGATCACGTGGTGATCATGCACTAATCAAATTGTGGATCATGCACTGATCACGTGGCTGATCATAAAATGATCACGTGGCTGATCATGCATGGATCACGTGGCTCATCATACACTGATCACGTGACTGATCATGCACTGATCACGTTCCTGATCATGCACTGATCACGTGGCTGATCATTCACTGATGACGTGACTGATCATGCAGTAGTCACGTGGCTATCATACACTGATCACGTGGCTGATGATACACTGATCACGTGCCTGATCATCCACTGATCAGGTGGCGGATCATCCACTAATCACATGGCAGATCATGAACTGATCACGTGACTTAGCATGCAGTGATCTCGTGTCTGAATGGTGCTGATCCTGTGACTGATCATGAACTGATCTCGTGGCTATCAGGCACTATTGATGTGCCTCAGGTGGCAATAAACAAAGAGCTGAGCAGGCACGAATCACGCAGTCAGCAGGCAATAATTATGGACCTCAGCTGTGATGAGTCATGCTGCTCAGCTGGCAATCATCAAGCAGCTGAACATGCAGGAATCAGACGGCTATGCTGGCAATTCTGAAGCAGATGAGCAGATAGGAATCACGCAGCTCAGCTGGCAATTTTCAAGCAGCTGAGCATACAGGAATCACGCACCACAGTAGGCCCTGGTCACGTGACTCAGCAGGCACTGTTCATGAGGCTGATCATACACTGA
>NW_011384649.1:0-695 GCF_000754665.1 Bison bison bison
TGGTGATGTGAGAATTCTTTGGCATTGCCTTTCTTTGGGATTGGAATGAAAACTGACCTTTTCGAGTCCTTTGGCCACTGCTGAGTTTTCCAAATTTGCTGCCATATTGAGTGCAGCACTTTCACAGCATCATTAAAAGGGGCCAATAGCTGTAAATAGACATTTCTTTAAAGAAGACATATGGATGTCTAATAAACACATGAAATATGCTTAACATCATTCATTATTAGATAAATGAAAATTAAAATTGTAATGAGCAGTCATCTCACACTGTTCAGAGTGGCCATCACCAGAAATTCTACAAGCAAGAAATCCTGGAAAGGCTGTGGAGAAAAGTTAACCCTAATACACTGTTGCCCGTAACACAAGCTGGTACAACCTGTATTCAGAACAGTTTGGAGATTCCTTGAGAAACTTGGACTAGACCTGTCATATGACCCAGAAACCCCACTTCTTTGCATATACCCAGAGGGAATTTGGATGGAACATAACACATGTACCCCAATGTTTATTGAAATTGCCTTTACAATAGCTATGACCTGGAAGTAATCTAGATGCACATCAGCAGATGAATATATAAGGAAGTTGTGGTATATATACAAATGAAATATACTCAGCTACAGAAAGGCATATATTTGTGTCACTTTTAATGAGGCAGTTCAACCTACAGCCTATTATTCAGAGTGAAAAAAGTT
>NW_011384650.1:0-702 GCF_000754665.1 Bison bison bison
CTCGGAGCCAGCAGTAGGGACCTACCCACACAACCGCTTTCACGACCAGACTCCCTGTCCATGTGTGCCCACATGCCCGGTCGTATATCTGCAAAGGCCCGTCATCTCCCTGTCTCTCTCTCTGACCCTCACAGTACAGTGACTCAGCTCGCCCTGCCGCCAGCATCCTCCCGTCACCGGCAGACATACAGACAGACGTACGTGCTTTACTTGCAAACCCGTTCGTGAGTTTCACAGGCCCCATGGTTTTGAAGTACATACGAACGCCTGCCTGTTCTCACGTGAAGCCCCGTGGTGGGTTTAGAAGCCCGGCTGGCCAAAGAATACATCGGCCCAGACGGTGGGGTGGGGGCAGGGGGGAGTTGGGGGCGGGGTGCGGTGGTGGTGTGCTGCTGTGGCTCGTTCGTTTCTTTTCAGTTCACTCTTTTCACCCTGTTCACAGCGCAAAGAGAAGTGCCTCTCATCGTCCATCCCCCGCGGTGCTTGACACCGCCTTCTTCCTCCTTTGTCTGCTCCGGCCTCCTGATTTCCTCCTCCTCCTCGCCGCCCTCCATGTCTTCGAGAAAGCACACGCTCTTTCCATGTCACCTTGTTGGCGCACGGGTGACCGGCTCCGTTGTGTCCAGAACGTCCATGCTTCCTTCCTTGGCTTAGTGAACCTCCTCCCTAACGTGTGTGTGTGTGTGTGTGTGTGTGTGTGTG
>NW_011384652.1:0-756 GCF_000754665.1 Bison bison bison
TTCTAAGCTCTAGGCTTCCCTAAGGGGCCCTAGTATAACTTTAATACCATTCTGGGCTTACAGCCATCATAGACCTTGCAACACAATTTTTAAGCATCTGTTTCCATCATCCTCATTCACCCAAAAACTTCTTGGGGCTGAAGACCATGTTGTGTCCACCTCTCTTCCCAATGCCTAGCACAGTACTGGACACATAGTAAGCCCTCAGGTAACATTTGTTAAATTGGATTGCATTTTTTTTGGAAAGGGACATGGTAAGTGATATGATCATTCTTTGCAGAAGTTGAAATATGATACAGAGGGCATGAGTGCAGAACACATATTATTCATCATTTTCTTTACTCATTATTTTTGGGTCTGAAGAACCAAAGACCTGCAAGATCTCTAAGGCAAAATATACTCGAGAAACTTCCAGTAGTCTGATTTCCCTATGTGTTATCTGATTACAACATCCAAATATCAAAGGTAAATTAGGATAAGTAATAGTGACAATAGCTATTGTTTATGAGGCTGCTGCTGCTGCTAAGTCGCTTCAGTCATGTCCGACTCTGTGCGACCCCAGAGATGGCATCCCACCAGGCTCCCCCTCCCTGGGATTCTCCAGGCAAGAACACTGGAGTGGGTTGCCATTTCCTTCTCCAACACATGAAAGTGAAAAGTGAAAGTAAAGTCGTTCAGTAGCGTCCAACTCTTTGCGACCCCATGGACTGCAGCCTATCAGGCTCCTCCATCCATGGGATTTTCCAGGCAGGAGTA
>NW_011384653.1:0-883 GCF_000754665.1 Bison bison bison
GGAGTTCCTCTTTCAGTATCCTATCATTTTGCCTTTTCATACTGTTCATGGGGTTCTCAAGGCAAGAATACTGAAGTGGTTTGCCATTTCCTTCTCCAGTGGACCACATTCTGTCAGATCTCTCCACCATGACCCGCCCATCTTGGGTTGCCCCACGAGCATGACTTAGTTTCATTGAGTTAGACAAGGCTGTGGTCCTAGTGTGATTAGATTGACTAGTTTTCTGTGAGTATGGTTTCAGTGTGTCTGCCCTCTGATGCCCTCTTGCAACACCTACCATCTTACTTGGGTTTCTCTTACCTTGGGCATGGGGTATCTCTTCACGGCTGCTCCAGCAAAGCACAGCCACTGCTCCAACAACGCAAGAGAAGACTCTACACATGGACATCACCAGATGGTCAACACCGAAATCAGAAGCCGAAGATGGAGAAGCTCTATACAGTCAACAAAAACAAGACCGGGAGCTGACTGTGGCTCAGATCATGAACTCCTTATTACCAAATTCAGACTTAAACTGAAGAAAGTAGGGAAAACCACTAGACCATTCAGGTTTGACCTAAATCAAATCCCTTATGATTATACAGTGGAAGTGAGAAATAGATTTAAGGGCCTAGATCTGATAGACAGAGTGCCTGATGAACTATGGAATGAGGTTCGTGACATTGTACAGGAGACAGGGATCAAGACCATCCCCATGGAGAAAAAATGCAAAAAAGCAAAATGGCTGTCTGGGGAGGCCTTACAAATAGCTGTGAAAAGAAGAGAAGCGAAAAGCAAAGGAGAAAAGGAAAGACATAAGCATCTGAATGCTGAGTTCCAAAGAATAGCAAGAAGAGATAAGAAAGCCTTCCTCAGTGATCAATGAAAAGAAATAGAGGAAAAC
>NW_011384654.1:0-551 GCF_000754665.1 Bison bison bison
AGAGACTCATGAAGTTTTTGTGAACGTCTGTATGACCTGTCCAGCAAAGTGGGTGCCCTGATCACTGGAGATTGTGGAAAGCACCTTTTAACCATTTTTTTCTATTCTGAGATATTAATCCTGAAGCCAGGAAAGGCATTATCAAATAAAAATGAGGTTTGTCAGGGAGCCAGGAAAAGCCAAGTGGCCATCTTGGACCTCTCATAGCCCCAACTCTTTGGTTTATGGCCATTTTTAATCCATTTTAAATTCCCTGAAGACATGTTAACTTTTGTAGAAGCAGAATGAGCTTTGTTCATATGTGCTGTAGTCTGTTCTCAAAAGCCACATTCCAAGAAAACTTTGTCTTTTAATCAGTGAGAGAAAACCAAATTCCAGTTTGGTAACAGCTTATATTCACTGTGAAACAATAGTTATTCACTTAGTCATAGTAACAATAAGACTTCAAAGGCAGTTTAAATGTCTTAACAAACTTGTAGCATGCACAAAAACTCTTCTTTCACTTGCAACACACCTGGTTACACTTTCTGTATTCATCACTTCATTTGTCC
>NW_011384655.1:0-815 GCF_000754665.1 Bison bison bison
AGTTTTCCTCCTACCTTGTTCTCCTCATCTATGTTAAGGAAATGACATATTTGCCTGGAAATCTGCCTTTCTTCAAGATTCATGTCAATCATTTTTTAGCCCGGGATGACTCACCTGCTGCCCATGTTATCTCAATGCATGTCGTGGGTGAGGGGGTCTGGTGTCATGCTCTGAGACACTGCCTTTGTTTCCTTAGCAGACTGCTAGTGGCTGCATCACCTCGGGCTAAAGACCCGCAGGGGGTACTCTTACTGCCCCCCCACCCCGCCCCAAGTCTATGTCAGCAGCTTTCTCGATCTCTTTGATCCTTTCATAACACTTGATGACACAAAAGCTCTGAGCGATCAAGTCATATCGAATCTTCATTTCAGATTGAAGATGCATTCCATGGTATTGCCATCTTAAGTCTTTCCATCGCTATGGAATATCTGTCCATTGTATTCAGGATCTTTTTCAGCCCCGGTGTAGAATTTCCAGTGTGCCAGTCTTGCATCCTCGTGACATCCGTGGCAAAGCATTTGATTCATGTTGACAGTATTGAAAGGGAATTTTTTTTAAAATTCCTTTTCAGATTATTATCTGCTAGTGTATACAGGTAAAACTGTGTACTCATTCCTTTTGATCACTTTGGACAGCTTGAGAGTTGTCTTTCCTTTCTCGTACTTTAAGAGTATCCTGGCACATACATGTTCTGCCTCACCCCTAATCTCAGTCATGTGTTCAAAGACTTCTGTCCGTTTATTATTTGTTTTGGTAACATTGAATTTCGTTTTGACTTATGCTGGGTCTTTGCTGCTCGCTGGAAGTTGCTAGGA
>NW_011384656.1:0-1044 GCF_000754665.1 Bison bison bison
CTCGGGAAACCCCGCCCCCGGGGCCCGCCGCCCGAGACCCCCCCCGAGCCCCCCCCGTCATCGCGGAGATGAGGGCCTTCGTCTCCTGCATGGCCTAGAGGCCAACCTCGCGACCTCTCTCCAAACGCCTCAGGAGGCTTGACTCCCTTTAGTCCACCCAGTGAGCAACAAGAGATAGCCGTCGCGACTCGAGAGCAGAGCGGGGTTCTTTGCTTCCACTCGAGATGAATGCCTGCCTCCCCGAGTGCGTCTGGAATGCAACCCCGAGGTCCAGGACGCCCCTGGAGAGGAACATTGGCTTCTGGACACAAGCCTAGATGAGGTCTATTGGCCCTGCAGTCACTCGAGAGCAATCCCCAGCTTTCCTTCGCAACTCGAATGGAAGATTGGACTTCCCTGGGCCAACACAAGAGGCATCCCGAATTCCCCGTCGTAACTCGAGAATCCCGCCGCAACTCGAGGAAAACCACGTGGTTCCCCCGTCATCGCAAGATGAAGCCCTTTCCCGCTACAGCGTCTCAGGAGAAGTCCCACGTTAGGAATTGGAGGTCGAAACGGTACTTGGCACCCTTGATGCGCCCCCACAAAGTTCCCCGGCATCCCGGTCTCCCTGGAGAGGAACACCGAGGTTTTCCGGCACCACTTCCTCTAAGCCTATTCTACCCTCCTGATCTCCACAGGAGGGTCGACTCCCCTGCTTTGTCTGGAAGGGGTTCCCGACCTTCCGGTCGCACCTCAGGATGAGGCCGGTCTCACGACGACATTCCAGACGTGGCCTCGTGGGTGCTTCCACATTGCGAAGCACCCCGATTTCCCGGTCCCCTCTTGGTAAGAACCCGATGCCCGGACACCTCTCCGAACTCCACCCTGTGAATGAAGTCAACACGAAGGGGCAGTGACTCGCCCGTGCATCGTCCGGAAAAGACCCCCAGGTTCCAAATACCGCTCGACAAGTGGCCTCTCTCCCCGGGGACACCTCGAGAGGCAAGCGGAGTTCCATGCCTCAACCCAAGACGAGGCCTGACTCTCCTGTCCCCAGTCTGC
>NW_011384657.1:0-748 GCF_000754665.1 Bison bison bison
ACCAGGAAATCGGGGTGCTTAGCAATGTGGAAGCACCACGAGGCCACGTCTGGAATGTCGTCGTGAGACCGGCCTCATCCTGAGGTGCGACCGGAAGGTCGGGAACCCCTTCCAGACAAAGCAGGGGAGTCGACCCTCCTGTGGAGATCAGGAGGGTAGAAGGGGCTCAGAGGAAGTGGTGCCGGAAAACCTCGGTGTTACTCTCCAGGGAGACCGGGATGCCGGGGAACTTTGTGGGGGCGCATCAAGGGTGCTCAGTACCGTTTCGACCTCCAATTCCTAACGTGGGACTTCTCCTGAGACGCTGTAGCGGGAAAGGGCTTCATCTTGCGATGACGGGGGAACCGTGGTTTTTCTCGAGTTGCGGCCGGATTCTCGAGTTACGATCGGGAATTCAGGATGCCTCTTGTGTTGGCCCAGGGAAGTCCAATCTTCCATTCGAGTTGCGAAGGAAAGCTGGGGATTGCTCTCGAGTGACTGCAGGACCAATAGACCTCATCTAGGCTTGTGTCCAGAAGCCAATGTTCCTCTCCAGGGGCGACCGGGATCTCGGGGTTGCATTCCAGACGCACCCGGGGAGACAGACATTCATCTCGAGTGGAAGCAAAGAACCCCGCTCTGCTCTCGAGTCGCGACGGGTATCTCTTGGAGCTCACTGGGTGGACTAAAGGGAGTCAAGCCTCCTGAGGCGTTTGGAGAGAGGTCGCGAGGTTGGCCTCTAGGCCATGCAGGAGACGAAGGCCCTCAG
>NW_011384658.1:0-752 GCF_000754665.1 Bison bison bison
CGTTTGCTTCCACTCGACATGAATGCCTGTCTCCCCGGGTCGGTGTCTGGAATGCAACCCTCGAGATCCCTCGTGCCCCTCGGAGAGGAACATTGGCTTCTGGACAGAAGCCTATATGAGGTCTATTGGCCCTGCAGTCACTCGAGAGCAATCCCCAGCTTTCCTTCGCAACTCGAATGGAAGATTGGACTTCCCTGGGCCAACACAAGAGGCATCCTGAATTCCCCGTCGTAATTCGAGAATCCTGCTACACCTCGAGAAAAACCACGTGGTTCCCCCGTCACCGCAAGATGTAGCCCTGTGCCACTACAGCGTCTCAGGAGAAGTCCCACTTTAGGAATTGGAGTTCGAAACGGTACTTGTCACCCTTGATGCGACCCAGAAAGTGCCCCGACATCCCGGTCTCCCTCGAGAGGAACACCGAAGATTTCCGGCACCACTTCCTCTGAGCCTCTTCTACCCTCCTGATCTGGACAGGAGGGTCGACTCCTCTGCTTTGTCTGGAAGGTGTTCCCGACCTTCCGGTCGCACCTCAGGATGAGGCCGGTCTCACGACGACATTCCAGACGTGGCCTCGTGGGTGATTCCACATTCCGAAGGACCCCGATTGCCCGGTCCCGATGTCCGGACACCTCTTCGAACTTCACCCTGTGAATGAAGTCAACACGAAGGGGTAGTGACTCGCCCGTGCATCGTCGGGAAAAAACCCCCAGGTTACCCAAATACCGCTCGACAAGTGGCCTGTCTCCCCC
>NW_011384659.1:0-666 GCF_000754665.1 Bison bison bison
ATAGGATTGCCTGCCGTCCACGCTGAGACCTGAGTGTCACCAGGCCATCTAGGAACTGGATTCTCCCCCTGCCTGTTTCTTGAGTCCTGTTCGCTTAAGAGATGGCAGTGTCTCATGAGCATGGTCCATTTATCCAGAGTCAGGGCTTCCATGTAAAATTGGGTTCAGTTCCTGATAGACTTGAGCTGCCCTGAATGTCGCTGATGAGACGTGGTCCTGTCGTGCCCAGGTGCAGACCCCAAAGGAGCAGGACTGGGAGCGCACGCAGCAAGCCAGCATGCTGGCCGACGTGGCCCAGGCGTTTGAGAGTGACGAGGGCATGTCTGACGACAAGGGCGACAGGGTCACCCTCTTCAGCTCAGCCACTCAGCTGTCGCCCGGCAGGCAGGCTGATGCCAAGACTCTGACCGTGATGATGCAGGAGCAGCTGGACGCCATCAACGAAGAGATCCGGGGAGTGATCCTGAACTCAGCTCCCCAGAAACTCGGTTTCTCTGAGGAGCTGTCTTCTCCTAGGGACGTCTGAGTGTTCCATAGTAAGAAACCTGACCTCAGGTCTGCTTCAAGAATTTTCAGTTTTGAGATGGCCCTTGATTACAGAGCTCGGTCAGCCAGGGCATTCTGTCCGTGGTGTGGTGTCAGCACTCTGTGGGGGGCGGGGGGGGG
>NW_011384660.1:0-1293 GCF_000754665.1 Bison bison bison
GGGCTCTGGCTGGAGTCGGTGCAAGCCCCGGGATTGCCTGAGGCAAGCCAAAGGAGCCCCAGGTGGAGACGGGACTGCCGGTCGTCGGGTGTCCTGGAAGCCGAATGCGAATGCGGAGGGGCTCGCGGGCCGCGCGGAGGCAACCCAGGTCTGCAGCGGGAGTCGGGGCCCCGGCCACCCGCTCCCCGCGGCCCGGGAGGGGCTGGGGCTGCGGGGGGGATCCAAGAATCGGGACGCGCGGCGGGGGCTAAAGGACCTCTTCTGCTAGGCAAAAAGCCTCGAGCACCCGGGATTCCCAGGTGGTCTCCATCCAAGATCCTAACCAGGCCCGACCCTGCTTAGCTTCCGAGATCAGACGAGATCGGGCGCCTTCAGGCTGATAGGGCCGGAGCCGGAGGCGGTTGGCGCGGGGCGCCCTAAGAGCCTTGCGCTTCGCCTCCCTTTCGCTCTGCCCTGCAGGTCGGGCCAACGGGCCGCACCTCTCGTCGGGGGCGTGCTGTACTTGAGCCGCAAGCCCCGCGACCGGACTCCAGCCTGCTGACGCCGGCCCGCCCCCCGAACACCGCCAATACCAGAGCAGCAAGCGCCTGGCCGGGCCCGGGGGCCCGAGGGGGCTTCCAGGACCCCCCATTGACCGGGAGGGCGTGCGTGCGTGCGTGCGCGCGGGGCCTGGGGGGCTGGGGCTGAGGGGGTGCGGAGGTCTCGGGCGCTCTCCCACCCGCGGCCACTGCAGACCGGCCGCGCTCGCTGAGCGGGACCTCCCCCGATCCCATTCGCTGCTCAGGCCCGCGCGGCCCCAGACGGTGTCGGTCTTCGGCGCCCGCCGCCTCCAACCCCCGCGGCCCCAGGGGGCCTCTGAAACTCCTGCGGGCCTAGGCGCAGCGAAACTTGAGCGCCCAACTTGCGCGACACCTGCCGGTGCCCAAACCCACCAGAAGCCAGGAAGGCGCGGACGAGCGGAGCGCCTCAGCCCCTCCCCTTCGCACTACCGAGGCCCCCCCTTTGCCCCCACGCCAAGCCCTCGACCTTCCTGGGAGAGCAGACGAGCCACAGGCAGGCACACAGACAGACACACAGACACTCGCACGCACCCACGCCAAGGGAGACAGCTGGCCTGCGCAAGCTCCTCAGCCAGAGCCAGAGCGCCTGGGAGAGGCCGGGGCCAGACGAACGGGCCGGTGGCTGGCTGTCAGGAGATACAGAGGCAGAAATACATGAAGATTCCGAGACAGACTCCAAGACGGCAAGAGGAGATACACACACACACACACACACACACACACACACACTTGA
>NW_011384661.1:0-739 GCF_000754665.1 Bison bison bison
GGCTTCTGGACACAAGCCTAGATGAGGTCTATTGGCCCTGCAGTCACTCGAGAGCAATCCCCAGCTTTCCTTCGCAACTCGAATGGAAGATTGGACTTGCCTGGGCCAACACAAGAGGCAGCCTGAATTCCCCGTCGTAACTCGAGAATCCCGCCGTAACTCGAGAAAAACCACGTGGCTCCCCCGTCATCGCAAGATGAAGCCCTTTCCCGCTACAGCGTCTCAGGAGAAGTCCCACGTTAGGAACTGGAGGTCGAAAGGGCACTTGGCACCCTTGATGCGACCCACAAAGTTCCCCGAAATCCCGGTCTCCCTCCAGAGGAACACTGAGGTTTTCCGGCACCCCCTCCTCTGCGCCTTTTCTCCCCTCCTGATCTGGACAGGAGGGTCGACTCACCTGCTTTCTGGAAGGGGTTCCCGACCTTCCGGTCGCACCTCAGGATGAGGCCGGTCTCTCGAAGACATTCCAGACGTGGCCTCGTGGGTGGTTCCACATTCCGTAGGACCCCGATTTCCCGGTCCACTCTTGATAAGAACCCGATGCCCGGACACCTCTCCGAACTCCACCCTGTGAATGAAGTCAACACGAAGGGGCAGGTTTTCCGTGCATCGTCCGGAAAAATCCCCAGGTTCCAAATACAGCTCGACAAGCGGCCTCTCTCCCCGGGGACATCTCGAGAGGCAAGCGGAGTTCCATGCCTCAACCCAAGACGAGGCCTGACTCTCCTGTCCCCAGTCT
>NW_011384662.1:0-963 GCF_000754665.1 Bison bison bison
GGCTCACTGACCTCGCCGTCGTACCTCGGGAGAAACCGCTCCCTGGGGCCGCCGCTCGAGAACCACCCCGAGACTCCCCCGTCATCGCGGAGATGAGGGCCTTCGTCTCCTGCATGGCCTAGAGGCCAACCTCGCGACCTCTCTCCAAACGCCTCAGGAGGCTTGACTCCCTTTAGTCCACCCAGGGAGCTCCAAGAGATACCCGTCGCGACTCGAGAGCAGAGCGGGGTTCTTGGCTTCCACTCGAGATGAATGCCTGTCTCCCCGGGTGCGTCTGGAATGCAACCCCGAGATCCCGGTCGCCCCTGGAGAGGAACATTGGCTTCTGGACACAAGCCCAGATGAGGTCTATTGGCCCTGCAGTCACTCGAGAGCAATCCCCAGCTTTCCTTCGCAACTCGAATGGAAGATTGGACTTCCCTGGGCCAACACAAGAGGCATCCCGAATTCCCCCGTCGGAACTCGAGAATCCCGCCGCAACTCGAGAAAAACCACGTGGTTCCCCCGTCATCGCAAGATGAAGCCCTTTCCCTCTACAGCGTCTCAGGAGAAGTCCCACGTTAGGAATTGGAGGTCGAAACGGTACTTGGCACCCTTGATGCGCCCCCACAAAGTTCCCCGGCATCCCGGTCTCCCTGGAGAGGCACACCGAGGTTTTCCGGCACCACTTCCTCTGAGCCCCTTCTACCCTCCTGATCTCGACAGGAGGGTCGACTCCCCTGCCTTTGTCTGGAAGGGGTTCCCGACCTTCCGGTCGCACCTCAGGATGAGGCCGGTCTCACGACGACATTCCAGACGTGGCCTCGCGGGTGCTTCCACATTGCGAAGCACCCCGGATTTCCCGGCCCCTCTAGATAAGAACCCCGATGCCCGGACACCGTCTCCGAACTCCACCCTGTGAATGAAGTCAACACGAAGGGGCAGTGACTCGCCCGTGCATCGACCGGAAAAAACCCCCAGGTT
>NW_011384663.1:0-697 GCF_000754665.1 Bison bison bison
TCTTGATAAGAACCGATGCCCGGACACCTCTCCGAACTCCACCCTGTGAATGAAGTCAACACGAAGGGGCAGTGACTCGCCCGTGCATCGTCCGGAAAACACCCCCAGGTTCCCAATCCAGCTCGACAAGTGGCCTCTGTCCCCGGGGACACCTCGAGAGGCAAGCGGGGTTCCATGCCTCAACCCAAGACGAGGCCTGACTCTCCTGTCCCCAGTCTGCAGGGACCCTGTGATCGGAGTCTGAAATCAGAGGAACCCTGAGGTTCCTGCCTCAACTGGAGATGAGGCCCTCTTCCAATGCACCAAACCCCGTGGAGTCCCGAGAGGCCCCTCCTACATCCAGTTTCCCTGACTTCACAGAGCCACCATGAGAAGCCCCCTGAGGTCACCTGCACAAGTCGAGGGAAGCCAGGGTTTCCTGCCTCAACACGAGAAAGACCTCGAGAGACCTTCTTCAGCACGTCTCGAGGCCAGATTCCCCTACCATGCCTCAAGAGCAATGACGCGCTCCCCCTCGCCACTCGCATGGAGACCCGACTTCCCTGGCGCCCCACGAGAGGCTCACTGACCTCGCCGTCGTACCTCGTGAGAAACCGCACCCTGGGGCCGCCGCTCGAGAACCACCCGAGACTCCCCGTCATCGCGGAGATGAGGGCCTTCGTCTCCTGCATGGCCCAGAGGCCAAACTCGCGACCTC
>NW_011384664.1:0-507 GCF_000754665.1 Bison bison bison
GAGGTCTTAGGGTGTTACATCATCTTCTGGCTAGGGGGGGCTGCTGACAATTTAAGACCCTCTCCTTGTGACAGCGGTCAGTCAACACTTATTTCTCCAGGGGTGATTATTCTTAAAACAGACGCCACCCAAATAAAGTTATGTTCCTATAGGGTGAGGGTATAGTGGGTTTTAGTTAAGGAAATAATTTACTTAGCCTAAGGTCTAACATGATTAATATCAAAGGTTAATACTTATTTCTTCTATATATTCACTAACGTGTGTAAGGGCAGGGGATGTGGAGACTTAGCAACAAACATTGGCTCAACAAATGAAAAACCCTTCACCAATACAATTTCTAATCAGCCCATTATACCTTATACTAATAGTTTTCAACTTTTTCTAAGGACCTGTTTTTAGAAGGTTTAAAGCATCTCGTGCCTCTCACGGTTGGGAGGCTGTGAGCAATCACATGTGGCTGGACAAGCCCATCAGGCAGGCTAGAGAACCTTCAGAGCAGTTTGTAGG
>NW_011384665.1:0-572 GCF_000754665.1 Bison bison bison
CCGGAGCTCTCTGGCTTCGGGGCCCGCTGGGGCCCGCGGTCCTCTGAGCCTCCTGCGGGCCTGTGCGCAGCCCAGCCGTGGCCCTGAGCGCCCATCCTGCCCGGCACCTGCCCGGTGCCCCAAGCCACCTGGAGCCACCAGCGCGGTGAACCAAGAGCTCGTCCGCCCCGCCCTTCGCCCTCCCGAGGCCCCCCTTGCCCCCACGCCCGCCCTCCAAGCACAGGACCTTCCGGAGGGAGCAGACGAGCGACATGCAGGCACACGGACAGACACACAGACGCTCGCAGGCACCCACGCCACGGGAGACAGCCGGCCGGCGCAAGCGCGGCAGCCAGGGCCACAGCCATAGCACCCGTGGGAGCCGGGGGTCAGGAGAGACAGAGACAGAAAAGAGATGAAGGTTCAGAGACACACTCCCAAGACGGCGCGAGGCAGATGCAGACAGAGACAGACAGACAGACAGACACGAGCGCGCAGGCACACACGGGGGAGGAGAGACAGAGAGAGGGAGACACCGAGCGACTGACAGAGAGACGGAGAACGGGAGACGGACAGGGGACAGGGGGATGGCA
>NW_011384666.1:0-723 GCF_000754665.1 Bison bison bison
GACAGTTGGATCATAAAGAAGGCTGAGTGCCAAAGAATTGATGCTCTTGATCTGTGGTGTTGGCGAAGACTCTTGAGAGTCCCTTGGACAGCAAGATTCAGCAGTCAATCGTAAAGGAAATCAACTCTGAATATTCACTGGAAGGACTGATGCTGAAGCTGAAGATCCAATAGTTTGGCCACCTGATGTGAAAAGCCAACTCATTGGAAAAGACCTTGATGCTGGGAAAGACTGAGGGCAGGAAGAAGTGGGCAGCAAAGGATGAGATGGTTGGATAGTATCACCGAACTAAATGGACCTGAGTCTGAGCAAACTCCAGGAGATAGTGAAGGACAGCGAAGCCTGGTGTGCTGCGTGCAGTGCATGGGGTTGCAAAGAGTCCTACATGATTGACGGACTGAACAACAACAACAACAAATTAAAGTAAACTTATAGTATTACATATAAGAGAAATGAGAGTTACAAATAACTATCTACAAAAAGTTGTAAAGATGCGCAACAGAACAAACATAGCGATAAGAAGGAATGCAATTAATAAAGAATGAAAAATGAATATAATAGAGAAGAAAATATTGTAACAAAACCAAGACTTTATTCCCCCATATGACTACTAGGAGACTTCCAGCAGAACAGAGCATTTAAAAAAGACTCTGTAAAGGGCCCCAAAAGAACTATTTTAGGCTTTGCGAATATGATCTTTGACGATTGATCAAGTTTTCAGTC
>NW_011384667.1:0-752 GCF_000754665.1 Bison bison bison
GACAAAGGTCATGAGGAAGGAGGCTCGGCACACTCAAATGCGGGACCGAGCCTCAGGAGTCCACCCGGATATTCTCAAGCATCTCCCCCCAAAAAACCAGAATCTGCCTACTTTCTTGCTTTGTGCTCCCACCTCTGATTTCACTGGGGGCTGTCCCCCACCACCATCTCGCTCTCTCTGTCAAAGTGTTAACTTACAGCTCCAATTCATAAAGTTCCTTGTCATTCTACCCTGTAACTTGCAGCTGAGTCTCCATCTGGAGCGCGGAACCCAAAACACTTACTAATTATGCCTGGGCTGCTAAGACCAACTCGAGAAGGTGTCTATGGTGAGGCAATTTCCTCTATTCGAGAGGGCGCCTGCGGCCTACAGAAGTGGTGCAAACTTCTTGTCTTGAAGCTTGATTAGTCTCCCGAGTAAACCAAGCTACTCAGTCTCTTTTCTCCACCGAATTTTCCTACTGAGCTATCCTCATATTATTATTCTTGACATCTCTGATTAGCATATAAATAGTCGCCTAGGCCATCTCTCCTTCGAATACCCTGGATCAGCTGGGGATGGTCCCGGCAGGTGGCGCACGAACATGGACCTCAGGGGGCAATACTCAAAGAGCTGAGCAGACACGAACCCCACAATCAGCAGGCAATAAGCATGGAGCTCCGCAGTGACGAATCATGCTGCTCAACTGGCATAATCAAGCAGGTGACCAGGCAGGAATCACGCAGCTCAGCTGGCAATTGTCAAGCAGATGA
>NW_011384668.1:0-560 GCF_000754665.1 Bison bison bison
AGAATTCTGGACTATTTAAGTTTCTATACAATTAAACTGGTTTTCTGACTTGTCTAATTTACTCATTATTTTTTCTAGTATATGTTTAAATTCAGAAACTATGTGTATGGTGTCCAAGAAACATTATAGTTATTTGATTCTATTTTTCTAGACATTGTTCTTCCAAGTGATGCAATGGCTTGTTAACACTAAGAAAACTTTAAGTGACACTTTAACTTTTTTGACTTTCATACAGTCACTTTCTTACAACTTGGCCATGGGAATGGGGGCCATTATGACATTTAACAAAGAGTTCTTTTTAGTACTAGGGGCACCCTGAAATAATAAAGAGTTCGATAGTTTTACAGTGGATGTTTTAAAATCAAGTGATGTTTTAAAATCTGCCTTTTTTGGTCATAAATTCTTCCACTGGAAGGAGGAAACCTGTTTCCTTTCAGTAGTTGATTGAGTCGCTAAGTCATATCTGGCTCTTTGCAACCCCATGGACTGGAGCCCGCCAGGCTCTTCTGTCCATGGGATTGTCTAGGCAAGAATACTGGAGTGGGTTGCTATTTCCTTCT
>NW_011384669.1:0-740 GCF_000754665.1 Bison bison bison
CTGTCGGAGGTGGCCACGCTCACGCTGCGGACCTGAGGGCGCCGCGGTCCGACTCAGCCGAGAAGTTCTCCCGCCCGAGCGCCTCCACCACGTCGGGCTCCAGGCCGCAGTACTGGAAGAAAGTGTCCGATTCGGCCAAGGACGCGGAGTAGCGCGAGCTGAGGTCGGACTGCGAGCGCTGCAGCCCCCGGCGCCTCGCCCCCAGCAGCTCCGCGCCGCGGGGCGCAGCCGGGACCCTGCGGGGCGTCCCGACGGACCGGGCGGGCGCGGGGGCCGTGGAGGGGCCAGGCTCGGCCCGGGCGGCCCCCTGGGCCCTGACCCCCCACTCCGCTCCCACCCGGGCGGCGCCGGGAGGCTCGGGCGTCTTGTCCTTGCTCGGCCCCTGGAAGAGCTTCTTCACCAGGCTTGCCCTGGGGCTGTCGGCTCCCGACGCTCGGGCGAACTCGCACTTCTGACGGTATATGACCAGCGAGTCCGGCCTTAGCGGCTTCCGCGCTAGAGCCCTGCGCACCCCGGGCCCGGGACGCACGCCTGCCCTCCGGTCGCCTCGGGGCTGCTGCCCCCGCCAGCCGGGCCTGGGCCGGTCCTAGGCGGGCCGCGCACGTACTTGGCGCGGTCGGCCGCCAGCCTCTCCACCGCGCTCCTGCGAGCCGGCCCAGCGGCGTCCGGGGGCCCGCGGGGGTCCCGGAGTCCCGGGACAAGAGCCGCGCGCTCGCGGGGGGCGTCCAGAGCGCGCATCC
>NW_011384670.1:0-687 GCF_000754665.1 Bison bison bison
AAACATCAAATAGGTACAGCTATATTTCATGTATTTCCTGAATAACAGAAAGAGTTTTCTGTATTTCTTTGAAAAAAGTCTGGGTGAAGATTTCTCTGCATGAAACAGGGGATTAGCATATTTTACAGGTGCAAAATCAAAACGCTTATGATCATACAGTGGAAGTGATAAATAGATTCAGGGGATTCTATCTGATAGACAGAGTGCCTGAAGACCTATGGGTGAAGGTGTGACATTGTACAGGAATCAGGGATAAAGACCATTCCCATATAAAAGAAATGCAAAATGACAAAGTGATGAGGCCTTACAAAGATCTGAAAAGACCAAAGACGCTAAACAAAAACGGGAAAATGAAAACAATACCCATTTGAATGCAGAGTCCCAAAGAATAGCAAGGAGAGAGAAAACCTTCCTCAGTTATCAATACCAGTTCATAGAGGAATAAATAGAATGGGAAATCCTACAGATCTCTTCGAGAAAATCAGAGATACCAAGGGCAAATTTCATGCAAAGAGGGGCACAATAAAGGACAGAAATGGTACGGATGTAACAGAAGCAGAAGCTATTAAGAAGAGGAGGGAAGAATACACAGATGAAATATGCACAAAAGATCTGCATGATCCAGTTAAGCACAATGGTGTGATCACTCACCTAGAGCCAGACGTCCTGGAATGCAAAGTCAAGTTG
>NW_011384671.1:0-820 GCF_000754665.1 Bison bison bison
CTGATCACGTGACTGTGCCGTCAGTGATCACGTGGCTGAGCAGGCACTGATATCGTGACTGAGCATGCACTGATCATGTGCCGGAAACCGGGGAGGCATTCCACTCTGGACAAAGGTCATGAGGAAGGAGGCTCGGCATACGCAAATGCGGGATCGAGCCTCAGGAGTCCACCCGGATATTCTCGAGCATCTCCGCCCCAAAAAAACCGGAGCGTGCCTACTGTATTGCTTTGTGCTCTCACCTCTCATTTCACTGGGGGCTGTCCCCCACCACCATCTCGCTCTCTCTGTCAAAGAGTTAACTTACAGCTCCAATTCATAAAGTTCCTTGTCATTCTTCCCTTTAACTTCCAGCTGAGTCTCCATCTGGAGCGCGGAACCCACCACGCTTCCTAATTAGGCCTGTGCTGCTAAGACCCACTCGAGAAGGTGTCTAGGGTGAGGCACCTTTCGCTATTCGAGAGGGCGCCTGCGGCCTACGTAAGTGGTGCAAACTTCTTGTCTTGAAGTTTGATTGGTCTTCCGCGTAAACCAAGCTACTCAGTCTCTTTTCTCCACCGAATTTTCCTACTGAGCTCTCCTCACACTATTATTCTTGACATCTCTGATTAGCATAGAAATAGTCGCCTAGGCCATCTCTCCTTCGAATACCCTGGATCTGTTGGGGCTGGTACCCGGCAGGTGGCGACCGAACAGGGACCTCAGGAGGCAATACTCAAAGAGCTGAGCAGACACGAACCACGCAATCAGCAGGCAATAAGCATGGAGCTCAGCAGTGACGAATCATGCTGCTCAACTGGCAATAATCAAGCACGTGACC
>NW_011384672.1:0-592 GCF_000754665.1 Bison bison bison
GACCTTCCGGTCGCACCTCAGGATGAGGCCGGTCTCACGACGACATTCCAGACGTGGCCTCGTGGGTGCTTCCACATTGCGAAGCACCCCGATTTCCCGGTCCCCTCTTGGTAAGAACCCGATGCCCGGACACCTCTCCGAACTCCACCCTGTGAATGAAGTCAACACGAAGGGGCAGTGACTCGCCCGTGCATCGTCCGGAAAAGACCCCCAGGTTCCAAATACCGCTCGACAAGTGGCCTCTCTCCCCGGGGACACCTCGAGAGGCAAGCGGAGTTCCATGCCTCAACCCAAGACGAGGCCTGACTCTCCTGTCCCCAGTCTGCAGGGACCCTGCGATCGGAGTCTGAAATCAGAGGAACCCTGAGGTTCCTGCCTCAACTGGAGATGAGGACCTCTTCCAATGCAACCAAACCCGTGGAGTCCGAGACGGCCCCCCCCACCTCCAGTTTCCCTGACTTCTCAGAGCCACCATGAGAACGCCCCCTGAGGTCACCTGCACAAGTCGAGGGAAGCCAGGGTTTCCTGCCTCAACCCGAGAAAGACCTCGAGAGACCTTCTTCAACACGTCTCGAGGCCAGGTTCCCCTACA
>NW_011384673.1:0-766 GCF_000754665.1 Bison bison bison
TTTCTGCTACTGCCCTGACTCTGCTACTCCCTACCTGAACGACTTAAGCTCTCCATTTCTTGTGTTCCTAAAATTAATGAGTTTCAAAGAGTGGTGGCTTCCAAATCTGGCTGACTAGAGACACTTAACAAACTTTTTGAAAATATACTTTCCTGCCTTCATCCATGGATATTTTTATTCAATATGTTAAGGTATCTGTATAAGGCATTTATCAAGAGACTTCTGAAAATTAGATTTGAGAGAATTAAAGGCCCTTCAAAAATCTAAAAAATCTATTTTTGTGTCTCTATCCCTTCCATTTCCCATCCGTAATGAAACCTACATTGTATGCACAAAGATGCTTATAGTATCTTTCATGCATAATTGCCCAAACTTGGAAGTAACCGAGCTATTTTTCAGTAAGTGAAAGGATAAACTGGAACATCCAGGCAATGGAATATTATTCAGCACCAAAAATAAATGTTATCAAGCCATCAAAAGTCATGGGGGAAACTCAAATGCACATTCCTAAGTGAAAAAAGCCAATCTCAAAGGGCTGTGTATTGTATGATTCCAAGAATATGACATGCTGGGAAAGGCAGAAGGATGGCAACAGTAGAGACCAGTGGTTGTCAAAGGCTTGGAGGGAGGAAGAGACAAATAGCTGGAACACAGACCACCTGTGTGTATGCTAACATATCGTGTGTAAATGTCCAGACCCACAGGATGTATAATACCAAGAGTAGACCCTACTCTAAACTGTGGACCATGGGTGATAATGATGTGG
>NW_011384674.1:0-628 GCF_000754665.1 Bison bison bison
CACTGATCACATGGCTATCATGCACTGATCACGTGACTGCGCATGCACTGATGACGTGGCTGTTCGGGCACTGATCACGTGTTTATCAGGCAGTGATCAGTGACTTATGGGCGCTGACCAGGGGACTCTGCACGCACTGATCACGTGGCTGATCAGGAACTGACCACCTGACTGCGCATGCAGTGATCAAGTGGCTGGTCGTTCACTGATGACGTGTTTATCATTCGGTGATCACGTGACTGAGAGGCGCTGATCACGTGACTGTGCCGTCAGTGATCACGTGGCTGAGCAGGCACTGATATCGTGACTGAGCATGCCCTGATCATGTGCCGGGAGCCGAGGAGGCTTTCCACTCTGGACAAAAGTCATGAGGAAGGAGGCTGGGCATACGCAAATGCGGGATCGAGCCTCAGGAATCCACCCAGATATTCTCGAGCATCTCCCCCCCAAAAAAACCAGAGTCTGCCTACTGTATTGCTTTGTGCTCTCACCTCTGATTTCACTGGGGGCTGTCCCCCACACCATCTCGCTCTCTCTGTCAAAGAGTTAACTTACAGCTCCAATTCATAAAGTTCCTTGTCATTCTTCCCTTTAACTTCCAGCTGAGTCTCCATCTGGAGCGCGGAAC
>NW_011384675.1:0-731 GCF_000754665.1 Bison bison bison
CTGATCAGGGGATTGTGCACGCACTGATCAGTGGCTTGATCAGGAACTGACCACCTTACCGCGCATGCAATGATCACTGGCTGTCGTTCACTGATCACGGTTTATCATACGGTGATCACTGACTGAAGGCGCTGATCACGTGACTGTGCCGGTCAGTGATCACGTGGCTGAGCAGGCACTGATATCGTGACTGAGCATGCACTGATCATGTGCCGGGAGCCGGGGAGGCATTCCACTCTGGACAAAGGTCATGAGGAAGGAGGCTTGGCATACGCAAATGCGGGATCGAGCCTCAGGAGTCCACCCGGATATTCTCGAGAATCTCCCCCCAAAAAAAACCGGATTCTGCCTACTGTTTTGCTTTGTGCTCTCACCTCTGATTTCACTGGGGGCTGTCCCCCAACACCATCTCGCTCTCTCTGTCAAAGAGTTAACTTACAGCTCCAATTCATAAAGTTCCTTGTCATTCTTCCCTTTAACTTCCAGCTGAGTCTCCATCTGGAGCGCAGAACCCACCACGCTTACTAATTATGCCTGGGCTGCTAAGACCCACTCGAGAAGGTGTCTAGGGTGAGGCCCCTTTCGCTATTCGAGAGGGCGCCTGCGGCCTACGTCAGTGGTGCAAACTTCTTGTCTTGAAGTTTGATTGGTCTTCCGCGTAAACCAAGCTACTCAGTCTCTTTTCTCCACCGATTTTCCTACTGAGCTCTCCTCATACTATTATTCTTGAC
>NW_011384676.1:0-861 GCF_000754665.1 Bison bison bison
AAACTGCATGGCATGCCAAAAAACAAACAAGAAAAGATTCAAATGGTAAGTTTTATGTTATATATATTTTGTGTACATGCATGCTAAGTCACTTCAGTCATGTCCAACTCTTTGCAACACTATGGATTGTAGCCTGTCACACTCCACTGTCCATTGGATTCTCCAGGCAAGAATACTGGATTGGGAAGCCATGCCCTCCCTCGAGGGGATCTCCCCAACCCTAGGCTTGAACCCACATCTCCTGCATTGGCAGGCAGTTTCTTTACCACTAGTGCAACATGTATATTTTGCCACATTTAAAAAAAATTACTGAGGAATACTATCTATAAGTGCTACTATGAAATAGCCAGGATATATTGTTAGTAAAAAAAAACAAGGTAGAGAAACAAACAGTATGACACTCTACCAAAAGAGCGTGGAAGAATATATAGCTATACACAGATATTATATAGACATTTTCTACAATTACTATAACTTTTAATGGAAGGATAAACAAAAGCTTTAAAAAAAAACAACTACCCCCAAGGGAAGGAAAGAATAAGGTTAGGATTCAGCTGGTAAAGAATCCAGCTGCAGACTCCGATTCAATTCCTGGGTCGGGAAGATCCCTTGGAGAAAGGATAGGCTATCCACTCCAGTATTCATGGCCTTCCCTGGTGGCTCAGATGGTAAATAATTTGCCTGAAATTCGGGAGACCTGAGTTCAATCCCTGGGTTGGGAAGATCCCCTGAAGGAGGGCATGACTACCCACTCCAGTATTCTTGCCTGCAGAATCCCCATGGACACAGGAGCCTAACAGGCTACAGTCCATTGGGTCTCAAAGAGTCAGACACAAATGAGGGACTAAGCACAAACACAGT
>NW_011384677.1:0-575 GCF_000754665.1 Bison bison bison
ACTGTTAGGGAGGAGGTTCCACTAAGCCAAGGAAGGAAGCATGGACGTTCTGGACACAACGGAGCCGTCACCCGTGCGCCAACAAAGGTGACATGGAAAGAGCGTGTGCTTTCTCGAAGACATGGAGGGCGGCGAGGAGGAGGAGGAAATCAGGAGGCCGGAGCAGACAAAGGAGGAAGAAGGCGGTGTCAAGCACCGCGGGGGATGGACGATGAGAGGCACTTCTCTTTGCGCTGTGAACAGGGTGAAAAGAGTGAACTGAAAAGAAACGAACGAGCCACAGCAGCACACCACCACCGCACTCCGCCACCCCCCCCGCCCCCAACTCCCCCTGCCCCCACCCCACCGTCTGGGCCGATGTATTCTTTGGCCAGCCGGGCTTCTAAACCCACCACGGGGCTTCACGTGAGAACAGGCAGGCGTTCGTATGTACTTCAAAACCATGGGGCCTGTGAAACTCACGAACGGGTTTGCAAGTAAAGCACGTACGTCTGTCTGTATGTCTGCCGGTGACGGGAGGATGCTGGCGGCAGGGCGAGCTGAGTCACTGTACTGTGAGGGTCAGAGAGAGAGAC
>NW_011384678.1:0-838 GCF_000754665.1 Bison bison bison
AGCCAAGACTTCCCTCACAGACTGAGGTTCACTAGAGCTCTCCGACAGAGCATAGACCTGTCCATGTGGTTTTGCCTTCCCCTGTGAGTTGGGTCCCCGAGGTCCGCCCCAGCCCCGGGAAAACGGCCCCTGAGAAAAGATCTCCAGGAAGCGCTTTTCGCCCAGGTTAGGAAACTCAGTTTACAGGAGGAAGGCAAGCGAACCTCCTGCAGGGAAAAAGAGGCCTTACTGTCCCTGGACGAGCAGGCTGCCAGAGTGTGTGAGACCTGCCTTGTGCCTTAGTGGCCTCAGCTCTGCCATTGCATGTTCATCCTAACGAGGACCGAGGACTATTTGGAGAAGGGTTTGGGTGTGGATTTCTACAAACTGCCAAGGGCTACAGTAATGAGATCTCTGTCACAGGTAAGGAAGAGCTTTGTATGGATGCTCAAGCTGTTTCTGAACGACAGGTTCAAAACTGCACAGAGAGAATCAGGCTCTCTGTGCCTTCATGTTGGGTACGCAGCTTCACACACAGGGGTGTCTCCGTAGGAATCAAGAAGTTTCCTGACAGTGAGGTTCACTAGAGCTCTCCTAGAGTGCAAAGACTTGTCCATGTTGTTTTCCTTTACCTGTGCGTTTGGGTCTCCGGGCTCGGCCCCAGCTCCGTGGAAACAGCCCCTGAGAAAAGATCTCCCAGAACCGCTTTTCCCCCAGGCGGGAAGTGGAGTTCGCAGAAAGCGGAACAAGCAAGCCTCCTCAGGGCAAGTAGAGGCAGCCAACCGGCCTGTGTTTGAAAGCCTCTATTTGGAAGGAACGGGTTAGCTTCTCCAAAAGAAGAGGTCTGCGGGGAGCGAGC
>NW_011384679.1:0-985 GCF_000754665.1 Bison bison bison
GTCTCCATCTGGAGCGCGGAACCCACCACGCTTACTAATTATGCCTGGGCTGCTAAGACCCACTCGAGAAGGTGTCTAGGGTGAGGCACCTTTCGCTATTCGAGAGGGCGCCTGCGGGCTACGTAAGTGGTGCAAACTTCTTGTCTTGAAGTTTGATTGGTCTTCCGCGTAAACCAAGCTACTCAGTCTCTTTTCTCCGCCGAATTTTCCTACTGAGCTCTCCTCATACTATTATTCTTGACATCTCTGATTAGCATATAAATAGTCGCCTAGGCCATCTCTCCTTCGAATACCCTGGATCAGTTGGGGCTGGTCCCCGGCAGGTGGTGACCGAACAGGGACCTCACAGGCAATACTCAAAGAACTGAGCAGACACGAACCACGCAATCAGCAGGCAATAAGCCTGGAGCTCAGCAGTGACGAATCATGCTGCTCAACTGGCAATAATCAAGCACGTGACCAGGCAGGAATCACGCAGCTCAGCTGGCAATTGTCAAGCACATGAGACGACAGGAATCACGCAGCTCAGATGGCAATTGTCATGCAGATGAGCCGGCAGGAATCACGCAGCTCAGCAGGCCCTGATCACGTGGCTGATCAAGTACAGATCACGTGACTGAGCATGCACTGATCACGTGGCTATCATGCACTGATCACGTGACTGCGCATGCCCTGATGACGTGGCTGATCAGGCACTGATCACATGCCTCATCATGCACTGATCTCGTGTTTATCAGGCAATGATCAGTGACTGACAGGCGCTGATCATGGGACTGTGCACGCACTGATCACGTGGCTATCATGCACTGATCACGTGACTGCGCATGCACTGATGACGTGGCTGTTCGGGCACTGATCACGTGTTTATCAGGCAGTGACCAGTGACTGACAGGCGCTGATCAGGGGACTGTGCACGCACTGATCAGGTGGCTGATCAGGAACTGACCACCTGACTGCGCATGCAGTGATCACGTGGCTGGTCGTC
>NW_011384680.1:0-689 GCF_000754665.1 Bison bison bison
TTTGGTGCATTGGAAGAGGGCCTCATCTCCAGTTGAGGCAGGAACCTCAGGGTTCCTCTCATTTCAGACTCCGATCCCAGGGTCCCTGCAGACTTGGGAAAGGAGAGTCAGGCCTCGTCTTGTGTTGAGGCAGGGAACTCCGCTTGCCTCTCGAGGTGTTCCCGGGGAGACAGGCCACTTGTCGAGCGGTATTTGGAACCTGGGGGTTTTTTCCCGACGATGCACGGGCGAGTCACTACCCCTTCGTGTTGACTTCATTCACAGGGTGGAGTTCGAAGAGGTGTCCGGGCATCGGGTTCTTATCAAGAGGGGACCGGGAAATCGGGGTCCTTCGGAATGTGGAACCAACCACGACGCCACGTCTGGAATGTCGTTGTGAGACCGGCCTCATCCTGAGGTGCGACCGGAAGGTCGGGAACCCCTTCCAGACAAAGCAGAGGAGTCGACCCTCCTGTCCAGATCAGGAGGGTAGAAGAGGCTCAGAGGAAGTGGTGCCGGAAAACTTCGGTGTTCCTCTCGAGGGAGACCGGGATGTCGGGGCACTTTGTGGGTCGCATCAAGGGTGACAAGTACCGTTTCGAACTCCAATTCCTAAAGTGGGACTTCTCCTGAGACTCTGTAGCGGCACAGGGCTACATCTTGCGATGACGGGGGAACCACGTGGTTTTTTCTCGAGGTGTAGCAGGATT
>NW_011384680.1:3997-4445 GCF_000754665.1 Bison bison bison
GACAGGCATCCATCTCGAGTGGAAGCAAAGAACCCCGCTCTGCTCTCGAGTCGCGACGGGTATCTCTTGGAGCTCACTGGGTGGACTAAAGGGAGTCAAGCCTCCTGAGGCGTTTGGAGAGAGGTCGAGAGATTGGTCTCTAGGCCATACAGGAGACGAAGGCCATCAAGTCGCGATGACGGGGGAGGCTCGGGGTTTTTCTCGCGCAGCGGCCCCAGTGTGCGGTTTCTCGCGAGGTACGACGGCGAGGTCAGTGAGTCTCTCGTGGGGCGCCAAGGAAGTCGGGTCTCCATGCGAATGGCGAGGGGGAGCGCGTCCTTGCTCTTAAGTCATAGTAGGGGAATCTGGCCTCGAGACGTGTTGAAGAAGGCCTCTCGAGGTCTTTCTCGGGTTGAGGCAGGACACCCTGGGGTCCCTCGACTTGTGCAGGTGACCTCAGGGGGCTTCT
>NW_011384681.1:0-731 GCF_000754665.1 Bison bison bison
GCATATAAATCTAGAGATTTTCACCAGGTATAAAATGTGCAGTCCATTTCACCCTTCCAGTTCTCTCATAATGCCTGCACAGGAGACAATAGAAAATAAGTCACTGGTAAGTTGTTTCTCTATGTTCAAGACCAGTTAGGCCAGTTCTGGACAAACCATAGCATTTGGATTCCATACTGAGATTGTCCACTGACCCTGGGGTCTGTTTCCAACCATAGAGAGCAATCCAGATTTACCTCATAGCCTGCAGGGTGGTGTGCATTTTTTCACTCTTCTCTCCATGTAGGAGAAGGATGAGAAAGATACACTTTTGTGCACTTCTCTTAAGTGCATCAGGAAAATGCACTTAACTTGAATGAAGGAATTGAGCAGTTGTATTAATTTCCTTTGGCTGCCTTGACAAATTACCACAAACATGGTGACTTATAACAGCACAACTTTACTGTCTCATAGTTCTCTGTATCAGAAATCTGACAGACGCCTCACTGGGCTAAAATCAACATGTCCTCAGCAAGGCTACTTTCCTTTCTGTAAGCTCAGAGGAAGATTTGACCTTTGGTTCATTTTGGATTTTTGGCAACGTGTAGAGTCTTGTGGTTGTAGGACTGAGGTTGCCATTTCCTTCCTCATCTTCAAAGCCAGCAGCTGTCCGTTGAATCCTCTCATACTTCAAACTTCTCTTCCTTTTTCTTCCGTCTCATCTCTCAGACACATCTGCCTTTCACTTCCAT
>NW_011384682.1:0-761 GCF_000754665.1 Bison bison bison
TCCCCCCCAAAAAAACCAGAGTCTGCCTACTGTATTGCTTTGTGCTCTCACCTCTGATTTCACTGGGGGCTGTCCCCCACCACCATCTCGCTCTCTCTGTCAAAGAGTTAACTTAGAGCTCCAATTCATCAAGTTCCTTGTCATTCTTCCCTTTACCTTCCAGCTGAGTCTCCATCTGGAGCGCGGAACCCACCACGCTTCCTAATTATGCCTGGGCTGCTAAGACCCACTCGAGAAGGTATCTAGGATGAGGCACCTTTCGCTATTCGAGAGGGCGCCTCTGGCCTACGTAAGTGGTGCAAACTTCTTGTCATGAAGTTTGATTGGTCTTCTGCGTAAGCCAAGCTACTCAGTCTCTTTTCTCCACCGAATTTTCCTACTGAGCTCTCCTCATACTATTATTCTTGACATCTCTGATTAGCATATAAATAGTCGCCTAGGCCATCTCTCCTTCGAATACCCTGCATCAGTTGGGGCTGGTCACCGGCAGGTGGCGACCGAACAGGGACCTCAGGAGGCAATACTCAAAGAGCTGAGCAGACACGAACCACGCAATCAGCAGGCAATAAGCATGGAGCTCAGCAGTGACGAATCATGCTGCTCAACTGGCAACAATCAAGCACGTGACCAGGCAGGAATCACGCAGCTCAGCTGGCAATTGTCAAGCAGATGAGCCGACAGGAATCACGCAGCTCAGATGGCAATTGTCATGCAGATGAGCCGGCAGGAATCACGCAGCTCAGCAGGCCCTGATCACGTGA
>NW_011384683.1:0-823 GCF_000754665.1 Bison bison bison
CGCCCGGCCGGCGTGGCCCTCCGCTCCCCGCCTTCCCCCTGCGGTGCCTTTCCCGCGGTGTGCCCGCGGCCCGTGCCCGCTTCCCGCCCCCCACGCGGCTCGCGCCCCGTCGGGACGGGCGGCTCGCGCCCGAGGCCGAGTCCGCGTGCGCGTCCGCGCCCCGGGGACGCGTGCCCCGGCGGCGACCCGCGGGACGCCGCGGCGTCTGCCCGCCGCTGCGCGCTCTCCCCCCGGGCTGCGGCCGTGCCGCGGTTCGCGCCCCGGAGCTCCCGCCGCGAGGGCGGTGGCGGTGGCGGTGGCGGTAGCGTGGTGAGGGGGGGGCGTGGTAGGGGGCGCGCGGTGCGTCCGTCGCCCGTTCGGGCTTCGGCGCCCGTGCGTGCCCCGACCGCCCCTCCCAACCGGGCCGCCTCTCCGCCGGTCCCCGCCCCGTCCGTCCCGTGACCGCCGGCTCGTGCTCCCCGTCCGCCCCGCCTCGGTGTCTCCCTCTCTGTCCGCCGCCCGCGGCCGCCGCCGCCGCCGCCGCCGCCGCCGCCTCCTCCTCCCGGAGGGGGCACGGGTGGTAGGCGGTGGTCGGTAGGGGTGCTGTGTTGGTGCGCGGGCAAGGGGGGGGCGGCCCGGGGCGGTCGGCCGCGGGTCGTCTCTGTCCCCTTCTCGGGACCCTCCACGCGGGTGCCCTCGCTGCGCGCGCGCGCGCGCGCGCGCCCTCCGAGACGCGACCTCAGATCAGACGTGGCGACCCGCTGAATTTAAGCATATTAGTCAGCGGAGGAAAAGAAACTAACCAGGATTCCCTCAGTAACGGCGAGTGAACAGGGAAGAGCCC
>NW_011384684.1:0-621 GCF_000754665.1 Bison bison bison
ACCCCACTCCAGTACTCTTGCCTGGAAAATCTCATGGACGGAAGAGCCTGGTAGGCTGCAGTCCATGGGGTCGCTCAGAGTCGGGCACGACTGAGCGACTTCACTTTCACATTTCACTTTCATGCATTGGAGGAGGACATGGCAACCCACTCCAGTGTTCTTGCCTGGAGAACCCCAGGGACTGCGGGGCCTGGTGGGCTGCCGTCCATGGGGTCACACAGTACTCGGACACGACTGAAACGACTTCGCAGCAGCAGCAGCAGCAGCAGCAGCAGCAGTGCATAGATATCAAAAGGGTTTAGAACAGTCAGGTAGGATCTACACAAGTCACCGTGAAGCAATACTTCTTCCAACTTAGTCCAAAGCTAACAAAAGATTTCTGTTCTAGTCAACCTAGAAGAGATCACGGAAGAGGTAAAGAAACTTAAAATCCATTAGCAAAGGCAGTTCAACTCTCAAGAACCTTGTGCTAGGCACAACACTCTTTTCTGGGGGTCCACTTTCCCTACAACCTCCTTATCCCATTCTGTACCCATTCCTTTTGCTTCTCCCATCCTGAAACTGCCACCTGGAAGAAAGAACGACGTCGTTTTCCTTCAGAAAAATGCGATTTCATGCCAC
>NW_011384685.1:0-709 GCF_000754665.1 Bison bison bison
TTATTGATATTTCTCCCAGCAATCTTGATTCCGGCTTGTGTTTTGTCCAGTCTGGCATTTCACATGATGTACTCTGCATAGAAGTTAAATAAGCAGGATTATTTTTGCTTAGACATGATTTAAAATTATTTGGGGTATATTCCTAGGATTGGAATTCTGGATCACGTGGCAGTTTTATGTTTAACTGCTTGAATAGTCACCAGACTGTTCTCCATAGTGGTTGCCTCATTTTACATTCCTATCAGCAAATTTTTTTTTGTACCTAGTCCAGCAATCTTACTCTCTTATGTAGTCGTTAGTTCATTTATATATAATGCAATTGGTGATGTACTTGGGTTAATATCTGCCATCTTATTATTCGATTTCAGTTTTTCCAAACTGTTTTCTTTTTCTCTCTCCTGTCTTGACTTCTTTTGTATTATTGTATTTCTCTCTCTGATTACCTAGTTAGTTGTGCATTCTTTTATTGATTACCCCAGAAATTATGATATGTACTCTTGACTTACAGTATTCTAATACAAATAATAACTTGGATCACTCTCCCATTAGTGTTCCTCTGACTCCTGTCTTTATCATTTTATTATTACACATAATTATTTTGTATTTTATATGTCTCTTAAGGCATTATTTTTTGTTTTTACAGAGAATATTCATTTCTGTTTTCCCACATCTTCCTATTTATTTAGGGGGCTTCTAAGAGGCTCAAAGC
>NW_011384686.1:0-723 GCF_000754665.1 Bison bison bison
GCTTTCTGGGCACAAACGGAGCGACACTCTGGCTGTGGAGCTGCCTCCCCAAGCCAGGGGCACCGGGACCCTGATTCCCTCCGTGCGGCGCTTAGTCTGGGCGGGGAAGCACCAGCTTGGGAATGCAGCCTGGGGCGCTTCCTTTCCCTCGGAAAGAGCTCTCCCTGCGGGAGGCTTTGGCAGTGTGCACACCCCCAGCCCCTAAGCCCTCTGCAAGGACGCCTGGCTCCTAGGTCCGAAGGGAAGGCGAGAGCTGAGCTGAGGCACCAGTCAGGCACCGGTCACGTCTCCCACACTCCCGCAGCCTGCTCCTTCCCGGGCGCGAACGCTAGAAGCTGGGCAGGGCTTGGGGAGGCTCGCCCAGGCCAGAGCAGCCTCTCGGCCGGGCCCTGTGCTATGGCGCCTGGGCGCAGAGCTGGAGCTCCGCCGGTGTGGAAGCTCACTCGGTCCTTCCCAGTAACAGGCTTGCAAGCACCCGCCGGCAGCCAGCCTCTTCTCTCCCGCGTTCCGGGCATTGGGCTCCAAACCTGGGACCAAAGGACTGCCCGGAGCTCACAGATCATGGGCTGGTTCCCCTGCGCTGCGGCTGTGCTAGGGAGCCCAAACGCACAGGGGAAGCCCGCACAGCACATCCACCTGCCTCTAGGCGGAGACAGCTCCAGGGAGCCCGGTCTGGCAGGCGCTTTCGGGGCACAAACGGGCGACACTCTGGCTGTGGAGCTG
>NW_011384687.1:0-691 GCF_000754665.1 Bison bison bison
AGGCTTGTGTCCAGAAGCCAATGTTCCTCTCCAGGGGCGACCGGGATCTCGGGATTGCATTCCAGACGCACCCGGGGAGACAGTTATTCATCTCGAGTGGAAGCAAAGAACCCCGCTCTGCTCTCGAGTCGCGACGGGTCTCTCTTGGAGCTCACTGGGTGGACTAAAGGGAGTCAAGCCTCCTGAGGCGTTTGGAGAGAGGTCGCGAGGTTGGCCTCTAGGCCATGCAGGAGACGAAGGCCCTCATCTCCGCGATGACGGGGGAGTCTCGGGGTGGTTCTCGAGCGGCGGCCCCAGGGTGCGGTTTCTCACGAGGTACGACGGCGAGGTCAGTGAGCCTCTCGTGGCGCACCAGGGAAGTCGGGTCTCCATGCGAGTGGCGAGGGGGAGCGCGTCATTGCTCTCGAGTCATGGTAGGGGAACCTGGGCCTCGAGACGTGTGGAAGAAGGTCTCTCGAGGTCTTTCTCGGGTTGAGGCAGGAAACCCTGGCTTCCCTCGACTTGTGCAGGTGACCTCAGGGGGCTTCTCATGGTGGCTCTGAGAAGTCAGGGAAACTGGAGGTGGGGGGGGGGCCTCTCGGGACTGCACAGGGTTTGGTGCATTGGAAGAGGGCCTCATCTCCAGTTGAGGCAGGAACCTCAGGGTTCCTCTGATTTCAGACTCCGATCGCAGGGTCCCTGCAGACTGGGG
>NW_011384688.1:0-505 GCF_000754665.1 Bison bison bison
CTGGACATGGAACAACAGACTGTATACTGTCACCCTGCTTATTTAACTTATATGCAGAGTACATCATGAGAAACGCTGGGCTGGAAGAAGCACAAGCTGGAATCAGGATTTCCAGGAGAAATATCAATAACCTCAGATATGCAGATGACACCACCCTTATGGCAAAAATGGAATAAGAACTAAAGAGCCTCTTGATGAAAGTGAAAGAGGAGAGTGAAAAAGTTGGCTTAAAGCTCAACACTCAGAAAACAAAGATCATGGCATCTGGTCCCATCACTCCATGGGAAATAGATGGGGAAACAGTGGAAACAGTGTCAGACTTTATGTTTTGGGCTCTAAAATCACTGCAGATAGTGACTGCAGCCATGAAATTAAAAGACGCTTGCTCCTTGAAAGAAAAGTTATGTCCAACCTAGATAGCATATTGAAAAGCAGAGACATTACTTTGCCAACAAAGGTCCATCTAGTCAAAGATGGACCTTTTTCCAGTGGTCATGTATGGATG
>NW_011384689.1:0-771 GCF_000754665.1 Bison bison bison
GCCATGGTCACCATGTTTTGCTGAGCTTCTAGGTCTCAGTTAAATAGAGATATTTGCACACACAGCCAGTCTGTTGGATGTTTCCAGTGCACCTCAAACTGCAGATCTTCCTAAGTCCACCTTGGATTCAGGAGGCCTTGTGAGGCATCTGGTGAGGAAGGGGACCAGAGGATTGAATTATGGATCAATTATTATTAGTTCCTGGGTGGTCCTCTGCCGGCAACATGTCAACAGCTCTCACCATTATAATGCATTTCACAGGATGTCTCATCCAGAAGGCGAGAAGCGACACCCCTCAAGTGTCAAGAACATCGAGAACCAGCTGGATGAAGAGAGTTTGTTGTTGGCCACACAATAGGGTGCACCCTCTAACTGACTCAACTGAAGGTACTGTGGAAATTTTCTCATTAAGTTCATTCAAGAATGATTATTGTAGTATGTTCAGGGCCTCATATTTAAGAAAAAAAAAAAAACTCAGAAATATTAAGCAATGTTCTTTTATTTCATGTGTTCAAATTGAAAGTATATCAGTTGGTACTGCTTTAACTATGAAAGGAAAGATGCATTCTAAATTCAACATTTGGTTCATGCTTAAAAATGACGATGGTCTCTAGCTACGGTTTGGACATTAGCTAATTTTTAACACTAGCTGTGATGTGTTCCCCCCTGAAGTCATGTTTCAAGATTTCTTTAAATCATTAGACTTTATATAAAGCAGGATTACATTGACATAAAAGTTGTATGGATTATACAGAAAATTCCAATATCATA
>NW_011384690.1:0-552 GCF_000754665.1 Bison bison bison
GAAACCTTGAGGCCATACAATTGTTACTCTCATTTGCTTAGAGATATTGTTTGAAGAAAGCTGTTGTTCTCCCACATTAGATACAATTTTAAACATTCAAGTCTGTAATAACATAGGAACATGTTGGAACCACATGCACAATGGTCAACTAGCTGGATTTAGGATAACAGCTACCCACTTAATGGCTAAAAGAGATGCCAAGGGCATTGTGCATAGATCATAGACAGGCTCTTCTGACTAGCTGCACACTGAAATTATATGAGGTGTACATCAAAATTACTTCTCCATAATTCAGTATGTAAAGTTTTCTTTCATCACTTTCAACTTCTGGTAACAAATATTTCAATAGAAATCACTGATGATCAAAATTTATCTTGTTTCATGCCACAGGGGTTCAGCTTCCTGCCCCCATCCACATCATTTATCTTGTTCCTTGTCCTCCTTTGTATTTTGAGGTAGCCACATTAGAGAAAATCTAACAAGATAACAAAAACAGTCTCAATATATTATGTTAATGGAAACATATATTATAGGCTGTGTATTTTGCAATAT
>NW_011384691.1:0-659 GCF_000754665.1 Bison bison bison
CCATGCAGGAGACGAAGGCCCTCATCTCTCGATGACGGGGGAATCTCGGGGTATTCTCGAGCGGCGGCCCCAGTGTGCGGTTTCTCACGAGGTACGACGGCGAGGTCAGTGAGCCTCTCGTGGGGCGCCAGGGAAGTCGGGTCTCCATGCGAGTGGCGAGGGGAGCGCGTCACTGCTCCCGAGCCATGGTAGGGGAATCTGGCCTCGAGACGTGTTGAAGAAGGTCTCTCGAGGTCTTTCCCGGGGTGAGGCAGGAAACCCTGGGTTCCCTCGACTTGTGCAGGTGACCTCAGGGAGCTTCTCATGGTGGCTCTGAGAAGCCAGGGAAACTGGAGGTGGGAGGGGCCTCTCGGGACTCCACTGGGTGTGGTGCATTGGAAGAGGGCCTCATCTCCAGTTGAGGCAGGAACCGCAGGGTACCTCTGATTTCAGACTCCGATCGCAGGGTCCCTGCAGACTGGGGACAGGAGAGTCAGGCCTCGTCTTGGGTTGAGGCATGGAACTCCGCTTGCCTCTCGAGATGTCCCCGGGGAGAGAGGCCGCTTGTCGAGCTGTATTTGGAACCTGGGGTTTTTTTCCGAACGACGCTCGGAAAAACTGCCCCTTCGTGTTGACTTCATTCACAGGGTGGAGTTCGGAGAGGTGTCCGGGCATCGGGT
>NW_011384692.1:0-812 GCF_000754665.1 Bison bison bison
CATTGGCTGCTGAGAGGCAGCCTTCTATGGGTCAGGCTTGGGTGAAGTCACAAAACATCCCTCTCTCCCTGATCTCTGGGAGCCCTGTGACCATGGCCCATATCATAGAAACTTCTGGAGGTAGAGAGAACTGAAGGACGACACACCCCCTCCCCACTCATATTCCTTTCCTGGCTACAGACCCAAAGGCCTTCCAATAAATTCATCTGCTCTCAACCCATCTACAGAAAGCATGCTGTCCTCCTTCCTGGAAACCTTCCCTGAAGAAAAGGTTGAAATCATGTCCTCTGCTTCTTCCTAACATAACATGTGAAGGCTTTTCTGTACATCCTGTGTTAAGCTTCTGCTAGACAGCTATGGGTTTTCTTTCCTTTTTTTATTTTTTGTTAAAACACATACTCCCCTTCACAACCAGGATGGTTTGAGCACAGGCCTTGCTCTGTTCTCAAGGTTCTGTCCCTCACAGTCTAGGAGAGAAGTAAAGAAAGTTGGGGCCAGAACGAGAGTTGGGTGGGGACTTTTAGCAGCAGTGGTCTGCAAGAAGGGGTCCACAGGAGCAGGCTGTGTCCTGGAAAATCTGGGTGGGTGGGCATTTGTTGATGTTTAGAAGTCACCTGGGAGCTGAGTCATCACCTGCATACTCCCACCTGTCCTTGAGGTAAGCCCTCTCCAGGGACTCCTGATCTAAAGAACGCATTAATGTACTAAGGTGGCCACAAGATATACGAGAGACTTAAACAACAGGAAATTGTTTTCTCCCAGTTCTGGAGGCTAGAAGTCTAGGATCAAGGTGTTGACAGTGTGGTTTCTCA
>NW_011384693.1:0-808 GCF_000754665.1 Bison bison bison
TAATACTAAGGTCATTTCTGAACCAACAAACTGAGCCAAAAAAAGTCTGTTCAGAAAGAGAAGACCACTAGCTTGCTGTCCAACAGAACCTGCCCTCTCTCAACCAGGGACGCGGATCTTGGCATCAGCACTGGGGTGTCATGACTGCTGCCCACAACCAGTACTCAGAGGGCCCACTGTCTTCAGGGCTCTGAATAACCTGTCCCCTGAACACAAAACACAAACACATGCAAACACATGTAGAGGGGCCGGATCAGCAAGGTAGCAGGCACTGCAGAGGGCCCAAGGGTGAAGCAGGAGGAAAGAGCACATTTGAGAAAGGGGTGCCCTGAACCAGCAGCAAGGCAGCCAAGACCACTGGGCTGGGGCCTGGCTGGGAAGCAGGACAACTACCTTCAGACCAACTGTTTCCCTAGGGGCCGACATCATTCACTTGGTAAATCAAGGCAGCTTCACAAGAGGACAGGACTGTGGCCCTGAGAAGGACCTCTCCAATGAACACCCGGGAAATGGGACTGCTCCCTGAGCTGAGAGAAACAGCAGGCTGGAGGGCTGGCCAAACAGCCAGGGAATTAGCATGACAACTTAAATTCAGAGGAGCTTAACTCAGCGACTGCCAACTTTGCCCCATGAGTTATTTCATTAGGGGAAAAAAAGGAAAAGCTGATATGCTGAAAGCAATTAGACACTTAACTGATACTGAATCACGTTGAAGTCGGGCAGCCTAACTTGTTCTTTAGTGACCGCGTCTTCTCACCAGATCAAGTCAGGAAAGCAGACAGATTTTTGGCCTCTAGAACAACTGATA
>NW_011384694.1:0-652 GCF_000754665.1 Bison bison bison
AACTAGTGGCTCCAAGGTCCCAGCCACGCAAAGCATCAGGATGGCAGGCCACAGGCCCCAGCAACCTGAGCACCAGGGCTTACAACTAAGATGGTCTGGGGTCCCAGGACACTCCTGCATTCCTCTGACCGCCTCCCACACTCCTCTTGGCCCTGGTCGCAAGCCTAGGCTGGGGCAGATACGAAGGAATGGGTCATAATAGCACAACAAGTGGTGCACAAATGTGGCTCAGGCTGCAGTAATCCTGTGGGACCCACTAGCTCTTTGGGGGCAGGGAGTGAGGGGGATGGTAGGGAGATGGGAGCTCGTGTGTGTGGGGCGGCCTTAGGCTGAAGAATGGGTTGGAAGACAGCACAGGACATGGTGGACAGGCTCTGGGGATATCAGCCAAATAGGCGGGGCCCTAGGCAGTGAGCCACTCTCGAGCTGCTGGCCAAAAATTGTGCAAAGCCTGAGAGCGTGGTGGGTGGCACCCTTACGGACACATCCCTAGACCAGATGGCATCTTCGACGGTTCCTGGTCTGCAGCCCACCACGTGGCATATTCTGCTCCAGGGAGTAGTGGGTTTTGCATCTGCTGCTAGCCCAGGCACAGTCATTGACCAGGCTCTGGAAATTCCAACCACAGGTTCCTGCTCCACAGTCCAAACAG
>NW_011384695.1:0-643 GCF_000754665.1 Bison bison bison
AGAATCTGCCTGCAATGTGAGAGACCTGGGTCTGATCCCTGGGTTGGGAAGATCCCCTGGAGAAGGGAAAGGCTACCCACTCCAGGATTCTGGCCTGGAGAATTCCACAGACTGTATAGTCCATGGGGTCGTAAAGAGACACAACTCAGACACAACTGAGCGACTTTCACTTTACAAGTCTTCAGTGTTGATTAATTTTCAAAAGTAACTACACCTAGTTATTTACTAGTCCATACTCAGTGGTCAGAGGTCATACTAACTCAGACATACTGGGATAGAAACTCTAGTCTGTCTCATAAGATGAAAGTATCTGAAAAGTTCACTTAAAAATCAAGATAAAGTGTAGCCTGCATCTTATTCTAAGCAGGGTAAACCCCCTGGGTTTTTTTTGTTTTTTTAACTAGAACCCATCAATGAGTCAAAAATGAATGAAAATACAAATAAATGTGAGTGTCCTCAATTTCAGGAAGCAGTGAAGACTCAGAATCAAAACAGCTGTAGAGACAGCAAAAACAACTGTGTCCACACCGACATCAGAAAACTCATTCTTCAAAACTCGGAGGACAGTTCTCTATACCACAGGAAGTAAATGACTTTAACTGGATACAGATTATTTAAAGAGAAACAAAAATACCTTCATATT
>NW_011384696.1:0-714 GCF_000754665.1 Bison bison bison
TGAATTGAAGAATAAGCAAAAAATAAATTGAAAAATAAATAGAGAGACAAACAACAATTACTGAAATTAAAAATACTCTAGAAAGAATCAGGAGCAGGGTATCTGAACCAGAAAATGGATCAGTGTGTTGAAAGACAAAATGGTGGAAACAACTGCGGAAGGGCAGAATAAAGTCAAAAGAATGAAAAGAACTGAGGATAGTCTCAGAGACCTCTTGGACAATGTTAAATGCACCAAGATTCAAATTATAGGGGTCCCAGAAGAAGAGAGAAAAATAAAGGGTATGAGAAAAGTTTAGAGGAGATTATACTTGAAAAAGCACCAACATGGAAAAGGAAATAGTCAATCAAGTCCAAGAGGTGCCAAGAGTCCCATTTGTGATAAACCCAAGGAGAAACAGCCCTAGACATATACTAAGCAAACTAAGGAAGACGAAACACAAAGAAAGAATATTAAAAGTAGCAAGTTAAAAGTAAGAAGTAACATCCAATGGAAACCCCATATGTTTCACAGCTGATCTTTCAACAGAAACTCTGCAGGCCAGAAGAGAATGGCATGCCGTATGTAAAGCACTGAAAGAGAAAAATCTACAGCAAAGATTACTGTACTTGGCAAGGATCTCCTTCAAAATTGATGGAGAAATCAAAGCTTTTCAGATGAGCCAAAGGTAAGAGAATTCTTTACCACAAAACCAGCTTTACAACAAATGGTAAA
>NW_011384697.1:0-535 GCF_000754665.1 Bison bison bison
GATATAAAATCAACACACAGAAATCCCTTGCATTCCTATACTCTAATAATGAGAAAACAGAAAGAGAAATTAAGGAAACAATTCCATTTACCATTGCAATGGAAAGAATAAAATACTTAGGAATGTATCTACCTAGAGAAACTAAAGACCTATACATAGAAAACTATAAAACACTGGTGAAACATATCAAAGAGGACACTAATAGATGGAGAAATATAACATGTTCGTGGATTGGAAGAATCAATATAGTGAAAACGAGTATACCACCTAATTGTTATTATTACATTTTCCTTTTTCTAACCCTGGGACTCTTCACTTCTTCTTTTTCTAGTTGATTTGGGTGTAAAGTTAGGTCATTTATTTGAGGTTTCTCTTGTTTCTTAGGGTAAGTTTGTATTTCTATGAACCTTTCCCTTCAGATCAGATCAGATCAGATCAGTCGCTGAGACATGTCCAACTCTTTGCGACCCTATGAATCGCAGCATGCCAGGTCTTCCTGTCCATCACCAACTCCCGGATTTCACTGAGACTCACG
>NW_011384698.1:0-750 GCF_000754665.1 Bison bison bison
TAGCATTCCAGACGCACCCGGGGAGACAGGCATTCATCTCGAGTGGAAGCCAGGAACCCCGCTCTGCTCTCGAGTCGCGACGGGTATCTCTTGGAGCTCACTGGGTGGACTAAAGGGAGTCAAGCCTCCTGAGGCGTTTGGAGAGAGGTCGCGAGGTTGGCCTCTGGGCCATGCAGGAGACGAAGGCCCTCATCTCCGCGATGACGGGGGAGTCTCGGGGTGGTTCTCGAGCGGCGGCCCCAGGGTGCGGTTTCTCACGAGGTACGACGGCGAGGTCGGTGAGCCTCTCGTGGGGCGCCAGGGAAGTCGGGTCTCCATGCGAGTGGCGAGGGGGAGCGCGTCATTGCTCTCGAGGCATGGTAGGGGAATCTGGCCGCGAGACGTGCTGAAGAAGGTCTCTCGAGGTCTTTCTCGGGTTGAGGCAGGAAACCCTGGCTTCCCTCGACTTGTGCAGGTGACCTCAGGGGGCTTCTCATGGTGGCTCTGAGAAGTCAGGGAAACTGGAGGTGGGAGGGGCCCCTCGGGACTCCACGGGGTTTGGTGCATTGGAAGAGGGCCTCATCTCCAGTTGAGGCAGGAACCTCAGGGTTCCTCTGATTTCAGACTCCGATCGCAGGGTCCCTGCAGACTGGGGACAGGAGAGTCAGGCCTCGTCTTGGGTTGAGGCATGGAACCCCGCTTGCCTCTCGAGGTGTCCCCGGGGAGAGAGGCCACTTGTCGAGCTGGATTGGGAACCTGGGGGTGTTTTGC
>NW_011384699.1:0-1017 GCF_000754665.1 Bison bison bison
ATAATAGAGAAGAAAATATTGTAACAAAACCAAGACTTTATTCCCCCATATGACTACTAGGAGACTTCCAGCAGAACAGAGCATTTAAAAAAGACTCTGTAAAGGGCCCCAAAAGAACTATTTTAGGCTTTGCGAATATGATCTTTGACGATTGATCAAGTTTTCAGTCATAGACAATAACCAAAGGAACTGGCAAGTCCCTGTTTCAACTTTAAGGACACCAAAAATTGAACTTCACACAATTTTCACGTCAAGAAAATAATATGCTTTTCGGTTTTCCTCAGCCATTAAAAAGTGTAGGCTACTAAAAAATTAAAAAAAAAAAGAAAAAGAAAGTAAAGACTCATTCTCAGCTCACTAGGCTGCTGCTAAGTCGCTTCAGTCCCGTCTGACTCTGTGCGACCCCATAGACAGCAGCCCACTAGGCTCCTCTGTCCCTGGGATTCTCCAGGCAGGAATACTGGAGTGGGTTGCCCTTCCCTTCTCCAATGCATGAAAGTGAAAAGTGAAAGTGAAATCGCTCAGTCGTGCCCGACTCTTAGCGACCGCATGCGCTGCAGCCTACCAGGCTCCTCCGTCCATGGGATTTTCCAGGCAAGAGTACTGGAGTGGGTTGCCGTTGTCTTCTCGGCTCAGCTCACTCTAGCTGTGCAAAATCGGGGACAGGCTGCCCTGCATTGAGCAAAATGGAATTCCAAGAGAAGGGGCTTCAAGATCCAGGTGTACGGTCAAGTTTCTTAAGCAAGGGGCAGGTCACCCCTGAGGGCTGTGAGTGCTAGACACCATCATTGAAGTCCCCTGGTAGACTCGGAGGTCGTTCTCAGCCCTGTGCCCTGGCGACTGTGCAATCTATTGTTTTCTTTTTCCCCTTTGGTGAGCTGCGCAATCTTGACAGACCCAAGACACTTCAGATTCAGGTTCAGCCTGACTACACCCCCAGCAGTTGCCTCCAGAGGGGCCACCGCGCGCGCATGCGCGGAACTCGGCCTAGCGGCCAATCCGATTGCAGGCGTCAAC
>NW_011384700.1:0-758 GCF_000754665.1 Bison bison bison
CTCCCTCGCGAGCCTCCGCCCCGCCCCGCGGAGGACGGCGGCGTCCCCGCGACCGCCCGAGGGGACCCCGCCGAGGCCGCGGCCGGGGCCGAGGACACACCGCCGCCCGCCCACGGAGAGGTGGGGCCCGCGGAGGGAAAAGAGCGAGGGGGGCGGTGGCACGGACCACCACCGCCGCCGCCGCCGCCCCGGGCCGGGCCCGTGCCGCCGGCCGGCCGGCCCGGAGCGACAAACCCTTGTGTCGAGGGCTGACTTTCAATAGATCGCAGCGAGGGAGCTGCTCTGCTACGTACGAAACCCCGACCCAGAAGCAGGTCGTCTACGAATGGTTTAGCACCAGGCGCCCCACGAACGTGCGGTGCGTGACGGGCGAGGGGGCGGCCGCCTTTCCGGCCGCGCCCCGTGTCCCGGGACGAAGGGCTCTCCGCACCGGACCCCGGTCCCGACGCGCGGCGGGGCGCGCCGCGCCGCGCCCCGGGGGGACGCGGGCGACGGCCCGCCGGCGGGGACGGCGGGGGACCGGCTATCCGAGGCCAACCGAGGCTCCCGCGGCGCTGCCGTATCGTTCCGCCTGGGCGGGATTCTGACTTAGAGGCGTTCAGTCATAATCCCACAGATGGTAGCTTCGCCCCATTGGCTCCTCAGCCAAGCACATACACCAAATGTCTGAACCTGCGGTTCCTCTCGTACTGAGCAGGATTACCATGGCAACAACACATCATCAGTAGGGTAAAAACTAACCTGTCTCACGACGGTCT
>NW_011384701.1:0-657 GCF_000754665.1 Bison bison bison
GAGGGACAGACGTCTTTTTCTCCAGCATCCGCCAACGTGACTGTTGGATGAGGGAGTAGGGATTCTGATAGCTGATGGGCTTGGATAGGGAAGCTGATCTCCGTTTGCAATTTCCAAAATGTTTTTTGAAAAGGAGCACGTTGCCCTTCTGACAAACGTTCACTTCCAGACAACTGCATCTTCTCCAATCCCCTTACTCCCTGGAGTTTCTTGCTCTGGCATCTCTCTCCACCTTTCAGATCTCTTCGGCCTTAACAGAAGTAGTAAAAACAATCCCTCATCCCCCCAAACCCGGCAGTTTTTGACAGTTTTCTGTAAGTTTGTTGTTACCTAGTTAAGTGTTAGAAGCAGAATAGCAATGCATGTGATAAGGTAAGTGGTGTTGGGAAACGTTTGAAAGGCTCCGATGAAAAACAAAAACCAAAATTGTAAAATTAGAATCCTGTATCTCAAAAGATGTTTTTTTTTTCTCCCTCAGAATAGGGTGGTCAGATTAGTAAATCTGAAGAATCCTGTTATTTTTGAATACTGGTGTTGGCCTTAATACATTTAAAAATCAGTTTTTTCAAGTCTTCATGTAATTAATATAAGTGTACTAAAATTTAGATTTTCTGCTTATCCAATTAGCTTTTTGCTCAATCTTAAAGACTAAGCAAA
>NW_011384702.1:0-913 GCF_000754665.1 Bison bison bison
AGTTCTGCTTTTTGTTTTTTCCTACAACTAATTTTTGCTTTTCAAAATATATTTATTTGAGGTTTTTCCCTTTCCATTCTGTTTCTAGAGCATTTTTGGTTGATTTGGTTAATTACTGTTTTCTTTTATATATCAACAGTTGATTCAGCTTATCTATTTTACTGATTTCTTAATGCTCACTGCTATTTCTTATATGTCATCTTTTTCTTAATTTAAAAATTTTTACCACAGTACACTGCTGAATAATTGTTTCAGTAATTTTTAAATCCTTCCTTACCTGAAAAAGTGTCTAGCCAGTCTACTGATTGACTTGGGTATGAGATAGAAGGCTAATTTTATGGTCAGTTTATTTCCTAAATTAGAAGATATTGCTCGTTTATCTTCAGGTATACAATACTGCTATTCTGTAGTTCACTGTCAATATAATTCTCATTTGTATTTGCACATAACTTGGCTTTTCTGTCTAGATGCATTTAGCATTTTCTGGGTTTCAGGGGGGTTTTTTTGAGTTTTTTTGTTTGTTGAAGTCCTGAGGTTTCACAATTTTTAACATTTAGTGAGCCCTGACTCCTGAATTCTAAGAAAATTTTTTTCCCTGTTAATTCTTTGATCATTTCTTTCTCTTCATTCTACCTGCACTATATTCATCGAACTCGCACAAGGTAGGCTTTCGTCATCCATCTGTCTACCTTTACTTTGCGTTCCTTGAGTGCCCCTCAGTCTTCATTTTAGGTGGATATTCGTTTAGCTATTTGACCCATCTAGATTGCAGACCTTAGAATCAGGCTGCCTGACAGTAGCTATGACACAAATTACTCGATCATTTTAACCGTGGTTCTTCCAGTGCAGAGTGAGTGTCCTAATAGTTTTTCCACGTAGGACCATGCATCTGCTGTCTGAGTGCTCCAAAATG
>NW_011384703.1:0-885 GCF_000754665.1 Bison bison bison
GTTTTTCTCGAGTTGAGGCAGGATTCTCGAGTTACGACGGTGAATTCAGGATACCTCTTGTGTTGGCCCAGGGAAGTCCAATCTTCCATTCGAGTTGCGAAGGAAAGCTGGGGATTGCTCTCGAGTGACTGCAGGGCCAACAGACCTCATCTAGGCTTGTGTCCAGAAGCCAGTGTTCCTCTCCAGGGGCGACAGGGATCTCGGGGTTGCATTCCAGACACACCCGGGGAGACAGGCATTCATCTCGAGTGGAAGCAAAGAACCCCACTCTGCTCTCGAGTCGCGACGTGTATCTCTTGGAGCTCACTGGGTGGACTAAAGGGAGTCAAGCCTCCTGAGGCGTTTGGAGAGAAGTCGTGAGATTGGTTTCTAGCCCATGCAGGAGACGAAGGCCCTCATCTCGGGATGACGGGGGAGTCTCGGGGTTGTTCTCGAGCGGCGGCCCCAGTGTGCGCTTTCTCACGAGGTACGACGGCGAGGTCAGTCAGCCTCTAGTGGGGCGCCAGGGAAGTCGGGTCTCCATGCGAGTGGCGAGGGCGAGCGCGTCATTGCTCTCCAGCCATGGTAGGGTGCCGGGGACCAGCCCCGGCTGATCCAGGGTATTCGAAGGAGAGACGGCGTAGGCGAAGATCAGGAAACAACTGCTTATTTAAATGTTAATTAAGGATATAAAGAGTAATAGAATGAGGATAGCTCAATGAGGAAATTCAGTGGAGAAAAGAGGCTGAATAATTCAGCCAGAAGGTTAGAGAAAGAACGACATGGTGAGAGCAAGTTTCGGTGAACAAGACCCGCACTTTATTTTTCAAAGTAGTTTTTATACCTTAAGTTATGTCATAGAGGATAATGGGGGAAGGTTAGAGTCTTGCTAGCAAACCAGGCTTT
>NW_011384703.1:4839-5327 GCF_000754665.1 Bison bison bison
CACGTGGGACTTCTCCTGAGACACTGTAGCGGGAAAGGCCTTCATCTTGCGATGACGGGGGAACCACGTGGATTTTCTCGAGTTGCGGCAGGATTCTCGAGTTACGACGGGGAATTCAGGATGCCTCTTGTGTTGGCCCAGGGAAGTCCAATCTTCCATTCGAGTTGCGAAAGAAAGCTGGGGATTGCTCTCGAGTGACTGCAGGGCCAATAGACCTCATCTAGGCTTGTGTCCAGAAGCCAGTGTTCCTCTCCAGGGGCGAAAGGGATCTCGGGGTTGCATTCCAGACGCACCCGGGGAGACAGGCATCCATCTCGAGTGGAAGCAAAGAACCCCGCTTTAATCTCGAGTCGCGACGGGTATCTCTTGGAGCTCACTGGGTGGACTAAAGGGAGTCAAGCCTCCTGAGGCGTTTGGAGAGAGGTCGAGAGATGGGTCTCTAGGCCATACAGGAGACGAAGGCCCTAAGTCGCGATGACGGGGGAGCT
>NW_011384704.1:0-645 GCF_000754665.1 Bison bison bison
CCCTGGGTTTCAAGGTGCCTTCTCTGGGCGGGTGTCCGGAGGTCAGATCCTCGGAGCCAGCAGTAGGGACCTACCCACACAACCGCTTTCACGACCAGACTCCCTGTCCATGTGTGCCCACATGCCCGGTCGTATATCTGCAAAGGCCCGTCATCTCCCTGTCTCTCTCTCTGACCCTCACAGTACAGTGACTCAGCTCGCCCTGCCGCCAGCATCCTCCCGTCACCGGCAGACATACAGACAGACGTACGTGCTTTACTTGCAAACCCGTTCGTGAGTTTCACAGGCCCCATGGTTTTGAAGTACATACGAACGCCTGCCTGTTCTCACGTGAAGCCCCGTGGTGGGTTTAGAAGCCCGGCTGGCCAAAGAATACATCGGCCCAGACGGTGGGGTGGGGGCAGGGGGGAGGTTGGGGGCGGGGGGGGGGCGGGGGTGGCGGTGGTGGTGTGCTGCTGTGGCTCGTTCGTTTCTTTTCAGTTCACTCTTTTCACCCTGTTCACAGCGCAAAGAGAAGTGCCTCTCATCGTCCATCCCCCGCGGTGCTTGACACCGCCTTCTTCCTCCTTTGTCTGCTCCGGCCTCCTGATTTCCTCCTCCTCCTCGCCGCCCTCCATGTCTTCGAGAAAGCACACGCTCTTTCCA
>NW_011384705.1:0-819 GCF_000754665.1 Bison bison bison
AAACTTAATTTACCGAAATAGGTAGGAATGGTGATAGATGCAGTATTTGTGTTCATAGCTGCATCCTAGCCAAAGATCCCTGTTGCAACAAAAGCAAAAGGGTGAGGTAGGTCTTCTGTGTCCTTGAGTAGGTAGGATGGATGCTGCTGGGGCTTTGACCTCAATTCTTTATCTGTGGTTCCTTCTTTGCTTCCATAATCAAGAGTGAAGGCCTACTACTCCTGGCTGGTCTCTGTTCTCCATGGGTGCTTCATTAAAAGAAGGAATTCCATTTCTCTCAAAACTTACTCTTCCCCTTAGTCAGGTTTCTAATACTGTGGCTCAATTGGGAAACAAAGTTTAAAAACTATTGGAACCAAGACACACTTGAAGTCAGGTCAGCTGTCTTCAGCACAGAGTTGTTACTTTTTTTCTAAGGGTTTATGAGCATGCTCGATACTTTCCTATACTTAGTTCCCACAGTGAAATATTACAAGATAAATTTTAAGGAGTTTTCTATACACTTATTGTTTTTCTCTTAGTTGCTTTTATCCTGATAGTTATCAGTTGAAACTGCTTGAAATAACATCAATCAGTATGTAGATACAAATGGGGTAATCTCTACATCAAAAGGCAAATGTGTAACAGTATTTTCCTTTGAATTGATCCCAAGAAAGAGGGAACTTGCAAACTTTTTTAAGGCATCTAAAGCTCAACATTCAGAAAACTAAGATCATGGTCCCATCACTTCATGGCAAATAGATAGGGAAACAGTGGAAACAGTGGCTGACTTTATTTTTTTTTTTGGCTCCAAAAATCACTGCAGATGGTGACTGCAGC
>NW_011384706.1:0-736 GCF_000754665.1 Bison bison bison
AGGCAAGAATACTGGAGTGGGTTGCCATTTCCTCCTCAGGGGATCTTCCCAACCCAGGGATCAAACCCAGGTCTCCCGCATTACAGGTGGTCTCGTTACCTACTGAACCCCCAGGAAAGGCCATCATTAAAGGCATTAGGTGTTCGAACTTGGGGAGCTTTGGGGAACAGCCATGCTGCCATCTGCAGACTGGCACACGCTTGAGCCACACGTGGCTTGGAGTGCCGCAGCGCGGGTGGGCTGTCTGCTCAGCCTTCCACTCTGCTCGCTTCATGCCTGGGTTTGGGCCTCTGCACACACGCGCTCCAGGATGGAGATGAGTGGGAAAGCGTGTGCAGTGTGCTCTTTACCACCATGCTGCCCTGTGAGCAAATGCTGTGGAAATGCTGGACCATGGGGAGGCTTCTCGGGGACTTCGCAGCGAGTGTTGAGTAATCAGTTCTCAGTGAGACGAGCCGGGGGAGCCTTGGAGGGCACAGCCCAGGCACCCATCAGCTCCACACAGGTCCCTGAGGCTGACCGAGACCCCACCCAAGGCCTTCGGGAGTCCCCAGGGTTCGTGCAAAAGGACTTTGCCCCAGACAGCGTCCCACTGACGGTCACAAGTTTCCTGCAAGTGTTCCTACCACGAATCTCTGATTAACCTTCTTTGCGAATCTCATTAAGCTTCGATCCTGTTGTTCCTTCAGGTTTTCTTTTATTTCTCCGTGAAGTTTATCATGCCTTGCTCCATTGG
>NW_011384707.1:0-633 GCF_000754665.1 Bison bison bison
GTACTGCTATTCATGGGGTCACAAAGAGTTGGACATGACTGAGCGACCGAGCTGAATTGACCCTTAGAAAATGGCCAGGTATGGCATGCCAACAAACAAACAAACAAACAAACAACAACAACAACAAAAACGGGCGCAAAACACATGTCAGGAAGGAAACATCAACAGGTAAATACTTAGTCAATGCTTAGAAAAAAGCCTCTGGAAATGTGCCTCATTTGCTCTATTATCAGTGAATTGAAAACTTAAACTAGCAAGGCAGTATCACTAATGGGAAACCAAAAATAGCCATTATCCAAAAGTCTACAGACAAGAAAGAGTAGAGCAATGTTAGTAAAGGGGAACCCTGTATGCCATTGGTGGGACGTAAGGTAAGTGCTGAGAGACTTTATAAGCATGGCTGCCAAAGTACCTAGGAATCACAGAATGATGTAGATGATGTCATATGTCAGCTCCACTTCCAGAGTATTTGAGCAATCAACAGATCGTGAAAAACACACACAACACCACCACTTCCACAAACATACCCTGGATCAGCTGTCACAATGCCCAAGAGATGAAAGGAAAGAGAATCGCTGGCTGCAAATTAAAAGAGAAACATATGGGACATAGAGACACAATAAATATGAGTCT
>NW_011384708.1:0-754 GCF_000754665.1 Bison bison bison
CTTTTCCATACCGGCTCTACCCACGCCCATTCCTACTCACCGTGGAGGAGAGTTCCCTTTGCTCCACATCTTCTCCAGCATCGGTTATTGACAGACATCGCAGTGAGGCCCAGCCGGACTCATGTGAAGTGGTCCCCTCCTTGGAGTTTGGAGTTGAGCCTCTCCAAATCATTAGTGACGTAGGAGCAAGATGACCTTTTGGAAATGCAGATGCAATGCTGTCACCTACCCTGCTCCAACGGCTCTCGTATTTTCCCAGCATATTGAAGATACGACCACTTCCCTTCAGGCTTGCTCCTCACGTTCTCTCTGATGTCTTTTGCCTGGAATGCCCTCTGCACTCTTTGGCTTCCATCCCATAGGGCATTTTTCGTTTCTTGAACTGTCCTAAGTTTCCCTGGTCACATAGCCTTCCAAGATGCTATTTTCCCGGCCTGAAATTCTTCCTGCATCTCAACCCTGGTTTACCTAGGTTCAACCTATGGACCTCAACGAAATGGTGCCTCTGGAGAGCCTTCCCTGACACCCAGGTTTTGTGGTGAGGGAAGAGGCCCCTCTATAGGTTCTCAAAGGATCTGCCTGTGATGTATCATTAGAGTCGTCTCAGTGAAAGCAGGAAACTCTGGGTCTTCTTCTCTCCGCCTTCTATTCCCTGAAACTTATTACATGCCTCCTAGCTCATCGTAGGTGCTCAGTATTTACTTAGTGTGTGAAAGACAGAAAAGCTCTTGGAAGCCTCAAGGGTCACTTGGCT
>NW_011384709.1:0-555 GCF_000754665.1 Bison bison bison
GATGTAACCTGTTCTGCACATTTTGGTGCAAGTCACTTTACATCCAGAAAGCAAGCGGTGCAGGCTGTGTCATTTGCTGTTTCGTTAGGACCAGCTGATTCTAAACCTGGAAACCCTGAGAGCCGAAGTGGACCAGACGAGACTGCGAGGGGCTCCCTTCCACCACAGGTAGGCTGCTCCCCCGGGCCAGCTCCCCTCAGCGCTGTCGAGTGTGACAAGGGCCTGTCTGGTGTGTGGACAGTGTGACTGGGTGTTGCTCATGGTCGCACCTCAAGGAGCCTGTAGCTTCGTGGCCAGCGAGAGGAAGAGACAAGCATCGTTCCTTAGGGTCAAACTTGGTACCACGGAGTGGTCATCACAGGATTGACAACACTCAAAACCACAGCAGAGGTTTGGAAGTAGGGGGCCGACCAGTTGGTATTTGGGCATATTCATCTGAGGGGCCTGACAGACTGTGACGCTGACGTTTCTGAAGAGTCGCAGAAGGTTAATGACCTGTAGTCTTTTGACTGCGGTGGGAGGAATCACCTGGCTTGTGAATGAGGAGAGCAGATT
>NW_011384710.1:0-600 GCF_000754665.1 Bison bison bison
AGAAATCTTTTTGTTAGCTTTGGCTAAGTGGAGAAGTATTGCTTCACGGTGACTTGTGTGATCCTACCTGACTGTTCTAAACCCTTTTGATATCTATGCACTGCTGCTGCTGCTGCTGCTGCTGCTGCTGCGAAGTCGTTTCAGTCGTGTCCGAGTCTGTGTGACCCCATGGACGGCAGCCCACCAGGCCCCGCAGTCCCTGGGGTTCTCCAGGCAAGAACACTGGAGTGGGTTGCCATGTCCTCCTCCAATGCATGAAAGTGAAATGTGAAAGTGAAGTACGCTCAGTCGTGCCCGACTCTGAGCGACCCCATGGACTGCAGCCTACCAGGCTCTTCCGTCCATGAGATTTTCCAGGCAAGAGTACTGGAGTGGGGTGCCATTGCCTTCTCCCATATCTATTCACAAGCCTGCCTAAATCAATTGACTTCTAGCCACCTTTGGGATGCCAATGACCACCCACCCTTACCAGGCCGCAGAGGAGAGAAAACACTTACCACAGGAGGTCCGGGTAAGGAACAAGGAACTAACAAGCTCCCACCAACCAGGATTCTGCAGAGGTCAACAAGAGGTCAGCAAGAGATGGGAGACTGCAGTCCA
>NW_011384711.1:0-739 GCF_000754665.1 Bison bison bison
CCTTTTGTCTGGACATCAGTTTCCTTGTCTGCCAGCTGTGCTTCTGAAATGTTACTTCCTATCTACATTTCTATTCCCACCACTCTACCCCCGGCCTCATTATTTCCCTGGATTATGGCAATATTTTCACAACTTTTCTCTTTGCCACCAATATTTCTTTTTCTCTACAATTTGTCAGCCACACTGCCACCACGGAGTGAGGATTTATTATATCAAGACGATAAATGGCATTTGTTTTATTCATCTTGGTGTCCTTCCACAGTACTTTTTCCTTTTTGTCATAGCTTCCTCTGCAATTTATAAGCTTTCATTACTTTCATAATGACTTGATCTGTTTCTCTGCCTACATGGCAAGCTTGATGAAGTCATGAGTCATGCTAGCTTGTTATTATCATTCTATGGCTCCTCAACATGTACTACAGTGTTGGTTGAATGAATGTAACTTCTTGTAACTTGGTTGAAACATGTAACTTCTTCTGTATTCTAGCCTTAGAATGTTTTATAGCTCCATGTCTTACAGTATACATTTCGTACGTAATATACATAATGATTTTAGGAAACTGGACTCAACATGCTTTTTAGATCAATTCTTTCACCCTTGTTCTACATATGCTTTTTACTCTACACAGTTTTCCAAATGTAACTACATATGAAAACCACAATCACAGAAACCTAACCAAAATGATCACATGGATTGTAGCCTTGTGTAACTCAGTGAAGTGAAGAGCCATACCATACA
>NW_011384712.1:0-818 GCF_000754665.1 Bison bison bison
CAGGATGCCTCTTGTGTTGGCCCAGGCAAGTCCAATCTTCCATTCGAGTTGCGAAGGAAAGCTGGGGATTGCTCTCGAGTGACTGCAGGGCCAATAGACCTTATCTAGTCTTGTGTCCAGAAGCCAATGTTCCTCTCCAGGGGCGACAGGGATCACGGGGTTGCATTCCAGACGCACCCGGGGAGACAGGCATTCATCTCGAGTGGAAGCAAAGAACCCCGCTCTGCTCTCGAATCGCGACGGATATTTCTTGGAGCTCACTGGGTGGACTCAAGGGAGTCAAGCCTCCTGAGGCGTTTGGAGAGAGGTCGCGAGATTGGTCTCTAGGCCGTGCAGGAGACGAAGGCCCTCATCTCTCGATGACGGGGGAATCTCGTGGTTGTTCTCGAGCGGCGCCCCCAGTGTGCGGTTTCTCACGAGGTACGACGGCGAGGTCAGTGAGCCTCTCGTGGGGCGCCAGGGAAGTCGGGTCTCCATGCGAGTGGCGAGGGGGAGCGCATCACTGCTCCCGAGCCATGGTAGGGGAATCTGGCCTCGAGACGTGTTGAAGAAGGTCTCTCGAGGTCTTTCTCGTGTTGAGGCAGGAAACCCTGGGTTCCCTCGACTTGTGCAGGTGACTTCAGGGGGCTTCTCATGGTGGCTCTGAGAAGGCCGGGAAACTGGAGGTGGGAGGGGCCTCTCGGGACTCCACTGGGTTTGGTGCATTGGAAGAGGGCCTCATCTCCAGTTGAGGCAGGAACCGCAGGGTACCTCTGATTTCAGACTCCGATCGCAGGGTCCCTGCAGACTGGGGACAGGAGAGTCAGGCCCCCTCTTGG
>NW_011384713.1:0-591 GCF_000754665.1 Bison bison bison
TGTCCTGACTCTTTTGCAGCCCCATGGACTGCAGCCCGCCAGGCTCCTCTGTCCATGGAAATCCCAGGCGAGAATACTGGTACCTATGCCCTCCTCCAGGAGATGTTCCTGACCTGGGGATAGAACCCAGGTCTCCCGCATTGCAGGTGAAATCTTTACCATCTGAGTCACCAGGGGTGCTAGTGGAAAAGACCCCGCTGCCAGTTCAGGAGATCCAAGAGACATGGGTTCGATCCCTGGGTCTGGAGAAGGAAATGGCAACCGACTCCAGTATTCTTGCCTGGAGAATCCCATTGATAGAGGAGCCTGGCGGGCTACAGTCCAAGGGGTCTCAAAGAGCTGAACATGACCAAGTGACTTAGCACAAATGCTCAGGCTCTCCTGGCAGTGACCACTGTGTTCTAACAGCTTCTCTGTCTCTCTTCAAGTTATAAACTCATTAAAGACTGAGGCAGTTTTTTTTCCCTTCTACCTATAATCTCAGAGCCTAGCAGAGATTCTGGTGCACAGTAGGTGTGCAATGAAGTTTTATTGATTTAATGACTATCAGTATCAACATATCAAGTGTCATCTATTTCATATGACTACATG
>NW_011384714.1:0-861 GCF_000754665.1 Bison bison bison
AACCCCGCTCTGCTCTCGAGTCGCGACGGGTATCTCTTGGAGCTCACTGGGTGGACTAAAGGGAGTCAAGCCTCCTGAGGCGTTGGCGAGAGGTCGAGAGATTGATCTCTAGGCCATACAGGAGACGAAGGCCCTCAACTCGCGATGATGGGGGAGTCTCAGGGTTGTTCTCGAGCGGCGGCCACAGTGTGCGGTTTCTCCCTAGGTACGACGGCGAGGTCAGTGAGCCTCTCGTGGGGCGCCAGGGAAGTCGGGTCTCCATGCGAGTGGCGAGGGGGAGCGCGTCATTGCTCTCGAGTCATGGTAGGGGAATCTGGCCTCGAGACGTGTTAAAGAAGGTCTCTCGAGGTATTTCTCTAGTTGAGGCAGAAACCCTGGCTTCCCTTGACTTGTGCAAGTGACCTCAGGGGGCTTCTCATGGTGGCTCTGAGAAGTCAGGGAAAGTGGAGGTGGGAGGGGCCTCTCGGCACTCCACTGGGTTTGGTGCATTGGAAGAGGGCCTCATCTCCAGTTGAGGCAGGAACCTCAGGGTTCCTCTGACTTCAGACTCCGATCGCAAGGTCCCTGCAGACTTGGGACAGGAGAGTCAGGCCTCGTCTTGGGTTGAGGCATGGAACTCCGCTTGCCTCTCGAGGTGTTCCCGGGGAGACAGGCCACTTGTCGAGCGGTATTTGGAACCTGGGGGTCGTTTCCCGACGATGCACGGGCGAGTCACTGCCCCTTCGTGTTGACTTCATTCACAGGGTGGAGTTCGAAGAGGTGTCCGGGCATCGGGTTCTTATCAAGAGGGGACCGGGAAATCGGGGGTCCTTCGGATGTGGAACCACCACGAGGCCACGTCTGGAATGTCGTCGTGAGACC
>NW_011384715.1:0-637 GCF_000754665.1 Bison bison bison
CATGACTCGAGAGCAATGACGCGCTTCCCCTCGCCACTCGCATGGAGACCCGACTTCCCTGGCGCCCCACGGGAGGCTCACTGACCTCGCCGTCGTACCTCGTGAGAAACCGCACCCTGGGGCCGCCGCTCGAGAACCACCCCGAGACTCCCCCGTCATCGCGGAGATGAGGGCCTTCGTCTCCTGCATGGCCCTAGAGGCCAATCTCGCGACCTCTCTCCAAACGCCTCAGGAGGCTTGACTCCCTTTAGTCCACCCAGTGAGCTCCAAGAGATACCCGTCGCCACTCGGGAGCAGAGCGGGGTTCTTTGCTTCCACTCGAGATGAATGCCTGTCTCCCCGGGTGCGTCTGGAATGCAACCCCGAGATCCCGGTCGCCCCTGGAGAGGAACATTGGCTTCTGGACACAAGCCTAGATGAGGTCTATTGGCCCTGCAGTCACTCGAGAGCAATCCCCAGCTTTCCTCCGCAGCTCGAATGGAAGATTGGACTTCCCTGGGCCAACACAAGAGGCATCCTGAATTCCCCGTCGTAACTCGAGAATCCCGCCGCAACTCGAGAAAAACCACGTGGTTCCCCCGTCATCGCAAGATGAAGCCCTGTCCCGCTACAGCGTCTCAGGAGAAGTCCCACGTTA
>NW_011384716.1:0-585 GCF_000754665.1 Bison bison bison
AAGGAATTTCACTGGTGCCTGTTGTAGTAGATTCTGATTATATTGGGGAAATTAAAGTTTTGATCTTGCCACTTACCAAAACTGTGCAAATTAATAAAGGTCAAAGAATAACACAGCTTTTGCTTTTAAGTTATTATCAGAAAGGTAAAATACTTGACTTCTCAAGCTAGGGGCCACAGAGTATTTGGATCTAGTAATCTAGATTTTTGGGTTCAGGAAATTACAGCTTCTAGGCCTTCAAAAGATCTTTTAATTCAAGGAAATGAAATAGGGCTGTTAGATACTGGAGCAGACGTCTCTAGCATTGCTGGACTTTAACCTTTAGAAGGGACAATTTTATTTTTCACAGATGATTCCTCTAACGTTAAAGCAGACACAATTATTGATAAAATATCCCATGTTCAGGTAACTGAAGAGACATCTGTCCAGAGAGCTGAGTTATGAACAGTTATTTGGGCTCTTCAACATTTAAGAGACCACACCTTCAATTTTTTGACTGACTCCCAGTATATTGTAGGGTTGTTTCCTCATATAGGGACTGTTAATATTCCAAAATAATAAATAAATAAATAAAACTACTATATT
>NW_011384717.1:0-895 GCF_000754665.1 Bison bison bison
CAGAACTTTTCTGTCTTTCACACACTGAATAAATATTGAGCACCTACTATGAGCTAGTAGGCATGCAATATGTTTCTGGAAATAGAATGCTGAGAGAAGAAACACAGTTCCTTCTTTCACTGACTAATGATAAATAACAGGCAGATACTTTGAGAACTTCTATAGGGGCCTCTTCCCTCACCAAAACTGGGTGTCAGAGAAGGCTTTTCAGACTAATAATTGAGTTGAGATCCATAGGTTGAACCAATGTCAACCAGGGTTGAGATGCAGGAAGAATTTCAGGCAGGGAAAATAGCATCTTGGAAGGCTACATGACAAGGGAACCTTAGTACATTTAAGAAATGAAAATGCCCTATGGGATGGAACCAGAAGAGTGCAGAGGGCATTCCAGTGAAAGAAATCAGAGAAGAAAGGGGGACCAAGCAATGAAGGGATTTGGTCATATCTTCACTATGATGGGAAAATACAAGAGCAGTTGGAGCAGGAGGTGATAGAATTGCATCTGCATTTTCAAAAGGTCATCTTGCTCCACATCACTCATGATTGGACAGACTCAACTCCAAACTACAACGAGGTTCCACTTCACATTAGTCAGAATGGTCCTCATGGAAAAGTCTGTAGATAACAAATGCTGGAAAGGATGTGGAGAAAAGGGAACTCGCCTCCACCGTTAGTAGGAATGTGAGTTGGTAGAGCCACTATGGAAAAGAGTATGGAGGTTCCTAAAGGAACTAAAACTAGAAGTACCATATTCAGCAGTCCCACTCCCAGGCATATATCCACCAAAATTATAACTGAACAAGATACATGCACCGTCTGTGCACATATATCTGTGTGTGCGCGCGGGTGCGCGCGAGCTCCGGCCGGCGTTCGCCGGCGAGGATGGGGGTGGGGT
>NW_011384718.1:0-843 GCF_000754665.1 Bison bison bison
GGATGGAAGGAGGGAGGAAGACAGACAGATAGATAAACAGATGGATGGGTAGTGAGTTCCATTACAGAGTGTTCTGCTCCTTTTGGGGGCACTCAAACATTATTTATTATTGAGTTAACCTTGAAAAAGAGGCCAGTTTTCCAAAGATGAAATGAATGTGAAGACTAGCTACCATCTCTGCAATTCATGTTAAGAGATATGGAATGCCTAGTCTGAACTTTATATATGGACTTGACTCTAGTTTCTACTAAGACTTATTTAAAACCTGGAATAAATTATTTTAAAACTACTACACATAATAGGGTCACCTCCACCATTTTCTGGATATGTAGGATTGACCATAATGCTATGAAAGTGAAATGTACAGAATACTTTTTAAAATGTATTAATTTGGCTGCACCAAGTGTCAGTTGCAGCACGTAGAATCCAGTTCCCTAACTAGGGATCAAACCCTGGCCCCCTGCACTGAAAGCATAGAATCTTAGCCACTAGACCACCAGGGAAGTCCCCACGACAAATACTTAATGCTTCATTGAATCTTAAAGGCTATTTAGGACACATCAATATAGTATTAGTCATTGTGTTCCCTTTATATATTTAGGTAAATCATAAGCATGTAGGGAAACAGAAGCATATCATGAAAAAATGAGCAATGTGCCAACTGGAGTTTCTGTAGCCTTCACACAACGTTCATATGCAGACTCCCAGAGATCCTTCAGTTCAATTCAGTTCAGTCACTCAGTCGTGTCTGACTCTTTGTGACCCCATGAATCGCAGCACACCAGGCCTCCCTGTCCATCACCAACTCCTGGAGTTTACCCAAACTCGCGTCCATTGAGTTGG
>NW_011384719.1:0-681 GCF_000754665.1 Bison bison bison
CATTCTCAGACCCGTGTCCTGGCAACTGTGAACCCGTTTTAGGTGGCCCTGTGTGTGTTTTGTGTGCTGTTCTCAGTCCTGTGCCCTGGCGACTGTGCAACTAATTTGTGTGTGTGAGTGTGTGTGTCTTGTTGTTCTCAGGCTTGTCCTCTGGCGACTGTGAAACCGGTTTATGTTTCTGTGTGTGTGTGTGTTCTGTTCTCAGCCATGAACCCTGGAGACGGTGCAATGGGTTTGTGTGTGTTTGTTAGAGCTGTTCTGAGCCCTGTGACTTGGACAGTGCACAACCAGTTTATGCATTTGTGTATCTGTGTGTGTGAATCTGTGTGTGTGCTGTTCTCAATCCTATGCCCTGGAATCAGTGCAACAGTTTTGTGTGTGTGTGTATGTGTGTGCTGTTCTGAGCCCTGTTTCCTGTCGACTGTGAAACCGGTTTGTGTTTATGTGTATGTGTGTGTGTCTGTGGTTCTCAGCCCTGTCCCTTGGCGACTGTGCAACCGGTTGGTGTGTATGTGTGTGTGTGTGTGTGTGTGCATGTGCTGTTTTAAGCCCTGTGCCCTGGCGACTGTGCACCGGTTTGTTTGTGTGTGTGTCTGTGTGTCTGTGTGCTGTTCTCAACACTGTGCTCTGGTGATTGTGAAACCATTTTGTGTGTGTATGTGTGTGTGTGTGTGTGTGTGT
>NW_011384719.1:4674-5405 GCF_000754665.1 Bison bison bison
GTTCTCAGCCCTGTGCCCTGGTGACTGTGCAACCAATTTGTGTGTGTGTTTGTGTGTCCTATTAAGACCTGTGTTCTGGCGACTGTGAAACTTGTTTATATCTGTGTGTGTGTGTGTGTGCTGGTATCAGCCCTGTGCCCTGGCAACTGTGCAACCGCTTTGTGTGTGTTCGTGTCCCATTGTCAGCCCCCTACCCTGGCGACTGTTCCACCGGTTGTGTGTGTGTGTGTGTGCCGTTCTGTGCCCTGTGCACTAACGACGTGCAACCAGTTTTTTTTGTGTGTGTTTGTATGCCTTTTTCAGCCCCGTGCTTGGCAACTGTACAACCATTGTGTTTGTGTTTGTGTGCCTTTCTCTGCCCTGTTCCCTGGCAACTGTGCAACCGGTTTGTGTGTGTGTTTGTGAGTGTGTGCCATTCTCAGGCCTGTGCCCTGGCAACTGTGCAACAGGTTTGTGTGTGTGTGTGTGTGTGCATTTGTGTGTGCCATTCACAGCCCTGTGCCCTGGCAACTGTGCAAGCAGTTTGTTTGTATGTGTCTGTGTGTGTATGTGTCTGTGTGTGTATATGCTGTTCTCAGCCCTGTTCCCTGGCAACTGTGAAACCGGTTTGTATGTGTGTGTGTGTGTGTGTGTGTGTGTGTGTGTGTGCCAGTCTCAGCCCTGTGCCTTGGTGACTGTGCAACCGGTTTGTCTCTGTATGTGAGTGTGTGCCATTCTCAGCCCTGTGCCCT
>NW_011384720.1:0-701 GCF_000754665.1 Bison bison bison
GAAGAACAGCTTCCATATTTTCATGAAGTGAAAAAGAAATGCAATATATCATGTGGTAAATCCAGCATCGTTATATTGGCATGTAAAAATATAGGTGATTCTACATTTGTGTTTAGTTCAGTTCAGTTTCTGGATCTTGTCCAACTCTGCGACCCCACGGACTGCAGCACGCCATGCTTCCCTGTCCATCAACAATTCCTTGAGCATACCCAAACTCGTGTCCATCGAGTAGGTGATTCCATCCAACCACCTCATCTTCTGTCATCCTCTTCTTCTCCTGCCTTCAATCTTTCCAAGCGTCAGGGTCTTTTTCAAATGCGTCATTTATTTGAATCAGGTGGCCAAATTATTGGAGTTTCACCTTCAAAATCAGTCCTTCCAATGAATAATCAGAAACGATTCCTTTAGCCACCTTAAGGCCAAGAGACCCTTAAGAATCTCCACCAAAAGCACAGATTAAAAGCATCGATTCTTCCACCTTCAGCTATCTTTAGACTCCAAATCTCACATCCATACATGACTGCTAGAAAAGCCATATCTTTGACTATGTGAGCCTTTGTTGGCAAAGCAATGTCTCTGCTTTTCAGTATGCTGTCTAGTTTGGTCATAGCTTTCTTCCAAGGAGGATGTTTTAATTTCATGGTGAAGTCAACATCTGAAGCAATTTTGGACCCACCAAAATAATGTCTTTTGCTCTTTCC
>NW_011384721.1:0-1047 GCF_000754665.1 Bison bison bison
GATGGACCAGAAGTGCAGCATAAGGACCTGCTACCTGCAGAGCCTTCCAGTTTGAAACATTACGAATTGTACTCTTTGCAGAACACATATATTGGTATCAGGATTATAGGATGGTTGGCTTAGCTTGATCCTCTTACTGCTTCCGGCCCCACAGGCTTGGGCGACAAGGCAGGCTTTGGTGTGTTCTCACATGGAGAACAGAATCACATTTGCCAGGAGCCAATACGGGAGACCCCATGCATGACAAAGGTCATGCAAAGAATACCTGACAGGCAAAGGCGGATCAGGACTCGAGGGATTCCCTGGACCTGCTCAAGCATCCGCCCGAAACCAAAATCTGTCTGTCTGCTGTTTACTATATTATGCCTTTCATCAGTTCTGACATTAACAGGGTGCTCTCCCAGACCATCATTCTCTGAAGAAAATCAACTTAAAGCTCTACTTAATAAGTCTCCTGGGCTTGAAAGGAGCATTTTAATTCTAACCCCTCTGTTACTGTTTTAGCTTTCTTGGCAGTTTTATCCACACTCTTTTATCTAACACACATGATTGTTCACAACACCCCAAGCATAACCTTCGAGTGACAAAACAGTGTTATTAGAATAATACTGCATTGTTGAGCCAATGTTTCCTTCCGAGTTTCCTTGTCCTTTACCCAATTTGCACCTGAGACTGCATTAGCTAATATAGTTGGTATGTAAGAAAAACAAGCAGTAGCCTTGGTATTAGCAACATAAGACATGCATTGGAGAAGGAAAGGGCAACCCACTCCAGTGTTCTTGCCTGGAGAATTCCAGGAACTGAGGAGCCTGGTGGGCTGCCATCTATGGGGTCACACAGAGTTGGACATGACTGAAGTGACTTAGCAGCAGTAGCAGCACAGAGTTAGAAGTGCAACATGACATGATTAATGAGCAAGTGAAAGAAAACAACCAGGACAAAGAAAGTTGGGTGCTTACCAAAATTCATGTTCCTGGAGAAGAAAGCTTGTATTTCTGCATATGTGCAAGTTTCCTCTCAGGGATGTTACTGTGTACACACGCATGT
>NW_011384722.1:0-737 GCF_000754665.1 Bison bison bison
ATCCCCAGCTTTCCTTCCCAACTCGAATTGAAGATTGGACTTCCCTGGGCCAACACAAGAGTTATCCTGAATTCCCCGTCGTAACTCGAGAATCCCGCCGCAACTCGAGAAAAACCACGTGGTTCCCCCGTCACCGCAAGATGTAGGCCTGTGCCAATACAGCATCTCAGGAGAAGTCCCACTTTTGGAATTGGAGTTCGAAACGGTACTTGTCACCCTTGATGTGACCCACAAAGTGCCCCGACATAGCGGTCTCCCTCGAGAGGAACACCGAAGTTTTCCGGCACCACTTCTTCTGAGCCTCTTCTACCCTCCTGATCTGGACAGGAGGGTCGACTCCTCTGCTTTGTCTGGAAGGGGTTCCCGACCTTCCGGTCGCACCTCAGGATGCGGCCGGTGTCACGACGACATTCCAGACGTGGCCTCGTGGGTGGTTCCACATTCCGAAAGACCCCAATTTCCCGGTCCCCTCTTGATAAGAACCCGATGCCCGGACACCTCTTCGAACTCCACCCTGTGAATGAAGTCAACACGAAGGGGTAGTGACTCGCCCGTGCATCGTCGGGAAAAAACCCCCAGGTTCCAAATACCGCTCGACAAGTGGCCTGTCTCCCCCGGAACACCTCGAGAGGCAAGCGGAGTTCCATGCCTCAACACAAGACGAGGCCTGACTCTCCTTTCCCAAGTCTGCAGGGACCCTGGGATCGGAGTCTGAAATCAGAGGAACCCTGAGGTTC
>NW_011384723.1:0-717 GCF_000754665.1 Bison bison bison
AGGAACATTGGCTTCTGGACACAAGCCTAGATGAGGTCTATTGGCCCTGCAGTCACTCGAGAGCAATCCCCAGGTTACCTTCGCAACTGGAATGGAAGATTGGACTTGCCTGGGCCAACACAAGAGGCATCCTGAATTCCCCGTCGTAACTCGAGAATCCCGCCGTAACTCGAGAAAAACCACGTGGCTCCCCCGTCATCGCAAGATGAAGACCTTTCCCGCTACAGCGTCTCAGGAGAAGTCCCACGTTAGGAATTGGAGGTCGAAAGGGCACTTGGCACCCTTGATGCGACCCACAAAGTTCCCCGAAATCCCGGTCTCCCTCGAGAGGAACACTGAGGTTTTCCGGCACCCCCTCCTCTGAGCCCTTTCTCCCCTCCTGATCTGGACAGGAGGGTCGACTCCCCTGCTTTGTCTGGAAGGGGTTCCCTACCTTCCGGTCGCATCTCAGGGTGAGGCCGGTCTCACGAAGACATTCCAGACGTGGCCTCCTGGGTGGTTCCACATTCCGTAGGACCCCGATTTCCCGGTCCCCTTTTGATAAGAACCCGATGCCCGGACACCTCTCCGAACTCCACCCTGTGAATGAAGTCAACACGAAGGGGCAGTTTTTCCGTGCATCGTTCGGAAAAACCCCGGTTCCAATACAGCTCGACAAGCGGCCTCTCTCCCCGGGGACATCTCGAGAGGCAAGCGGAGTTCCATGCCTCAACCCAG
>NW_011384724.1:0-931 GCF_000754665.1 Bison bison bison
GACTGAGCATGCACTGATCACGTGGCTATCATGCACTGATCACGTGACTGCGAATGCACTGATGACGTGGCTGATCAGGCACTGATCACATGGCTATCATGCACTGATCACGTGACTACCCATGCACTGATGACGTGGCTGATCGGGCACTGATCACGTGTTTATCAGGCAGTGATCAGTGACTGACAGGCGCTGATCATGGGACTGTGTACCCACTGATCACGTGGCTGATCAGGAACTGACCACCTGACTGCGTATGCAGTGATCACGTGGCTGGTCCTTCACTGATTACCTGTTTATCATATGATGATCACGTGACTGAGAGGCGCTGATCACGTGACTGTGCCGTCAGTGATCACGTGGCTGATCATGCACTGATATCATGACTGAGCATGCCCTGATCATGTGCCGGGAGCCGGTGAGGCATTCCACTCTGGACAAAGGTCATGAGGAAGGAGGCTCGGCATACACAAATGCGGGATCGAGCCTCAGGAGTCCACCCGGATATTCTCGAGCATCTCCCTCCAAAAAAAACAGAGTCTGCCGACTTTCTTGCTTTGTGCTCTCACCTCTGATTTCACTGGGGGCTGCCCCCACCACCATCTTACTCTCTCTATCAAAGAGTTAATTTACAGCTCCAATTCATAAAGTTACTTTTCGTTCTTCCCTTTAACTTCCAGCTGAGTCTCCATCTGGAGCGAGGAACCCACCTTGCTTAGTAATAATGCCGGGGCTGCTAAGACCCACTCGAGAAGGTGTGTAGGGTGAGGCACCTTCCGCTATTCGAGAGGGCACCTGCGGCCTACGTAAGTGGTGCAAACTTCTTGTCTTGAAGTTTGATTGGTCTTCCGCGTAAACCAAGCTACTCAGTCTCTTTTCTCCACCGAATTTTCCTACTGAGCTCTCCTCATACTATTATTCTTGACATCTC
>NW_011384724.1:4174-4936 GCF_000754665.1 Bison bison bison
GCTGATCGGGCACTGATCACATGGCTCATCGTGCACTGATCTCGTGTTTCTCAGGCAGTGATCAGTGACTGACAGGCGCTGATCATGGGACTGTGCACGCACTGATCACGTGGCTATCATGCACTGATCACGTGACTGCGCATGCACTGATGACGTGGCTGATCAGCCACTGATCACATGTCTCATCATGCACTGATCACGTGTTTATAAGGCAGTGATCAGTGAGTGACAGGCGCTGATCATGGGACTGTGCACGCACTTATCACGAGACTGCGCATGCACAGATGACGTGGCTGATCGGGCACTGATCACATGGCTCATCATGCACTGATCACATGTTTATCAGGCAGTGATCAGTGACTGACAGGCGCTGATCATGGGACTGTGCACGCACTGCTCACGTGGCTGATCAGGAACTGACCACCTGACTGCGTATGCAGTGATCACGTGGCTGGTCGTTCACTGATTGCGTGTTTATCATATGGTGATCACGTGACTGAGAGGCTGCTGATCACGTGACTGTGCCCTCAGTGATCACGTGGCTGATCATGCACTGATATCCTGACTGAGCATGCCCTGATCATGTGCTGGGAGACGTTGAGGCATTCCCCTCTGGACAAAGGTCATGAGGAAGGAGGCTCGGCATACGCAAATGCGGGATCGAGCCTCAGGAGTCCACCCGGATATTCTCGAGCCTCTCCCCCCCAAAAAAACCAGAGTCTGCCTACTTTCTTGCTTTGTGCTCTCACCTCTGATTTCACT
>NW_011384724.1:8943-10018 GCF_000754665.1 Bison bison bison
GTGCACACACTGATCACGTGGCTGATCAGGAACTGACCACCTGACTGCGCATGCAGTGATCACGTGGCTGGTCGTTCCCTGTCCACGTGTTTATCATACGGTGATCACGTGACTGACAGGCGCTGATCACGAGACTGTGCCGTCAGTGATCACGTGGTTGATCACGCACTGATATCGTGACTGAGCATGCACTGATCATGTGCCGGGAGCCGGTGAGACATTCCACTCTGGACAAAGGTCATGAGGAAGGAGGCTGGGCATACGCAAATGAGGTATGGAGCCTCAGGACTCCGCCCGGATATTCTCGGGCATCTCCCCCCCAAAAAACCAGAGTCTGCCTACTTTTTTCTTTGTGATCTCACCTCTGATTTCATTGGGTGCTGTCCCCCACTGAATCTCGCTCTCTCTGTCAAAGAGTTACCTTACAGCTCCAATTCATAAAGTTCCTTGTCATTCTTCCCTTTAACTTCCAGCTGAGTCTCCATCTGGAGCGCGGAACCCACCAGGCTTACTGATTATGCCTGGGCTGCTAAGACCCACTCGAGAAGGTGTCCAGGGTGAGGCACCTTTCGCTATTCGAGAGGGCGCCTGCGGCCTACGTAAGTGGTGCAAACTTCTTGTCTTGAAGTTTGATTGGTCTTCCGCGTAAACCAAGCTACTCAGTCTCTTTTCTCCACCGAATTTTCCTACTGAGCTCTCCTCATACTATTATTCTTGACATCTCTGATGAGCATATAAATAGTCGCCTAGGCCATCTCTACTTTGAATACCCTGGATCAGCTGGGGCTGGTCCCCGGCAGGTGGCGACCGAACAGGGACCTCAGGAGGCAATACTCAAAGAGCTGAGCAGACACGAACCACGCAATCAGCAGGCAATAAGCATGGAGCTCAGCAGTGACGAATCATGCTGCTCAACTGGCAATAATCAAGCACGTGACCAGGCAGGAATCACGCAGCTCAGCTGACAATTGTCAAGCAGATGAGCCGACAGGAATCACGCAGCTCAGATGGCAATTGTCATGCAGATGAGCCGGCAGGAATCACGCAGCTCAGCAGGCCCTGATCACGTGACTCT
>NW_011384724.1:13815-14286 GCF_000754665.1 Bison bison bison
GAACGAATCATGCTGCTCAACTGGCAATAATCAAGCAGATGAGCCGACAGGAATCACGCAGCTCAGCTGGCAATTGTCATGCAGATGAGCAGACAGGAATCACGCAGCTCAGCAGGCCCTGATCACGTGACTCTGCAGGCACTGATCACGTGGCTGCTCACGTACAGATCACGTGACTGAGCATGCACTGATCACGTGGCTATCATGCACTGATCACGTGACTGCGCATGCACTGATGACGTGGCTGATCAGGCACTGATCACATGGCTCATCATGCACTAACCACGTGTTTCTCAGGCAGTGATCAGTGAATGACAGGCGCGGATCATGGGACTGTGCATGCACTGATCACATGGCTATCATGCACTGATCACGTGACTACCCATGCACTGATGACGTGGCTGATCGGGCACTGATCACGTGTTTATCAGGCAGTGATCAGTGACTGACAGGCGCTGATCAGGGGACTGT
>NW_011384725.1:0-1389 GCF_000754665.1 Bison bison bison
GCTCCAAACGCCTCAGGAGGCTTGACTCCCTTGAGTCCACCCAGTGAGCTCCAAGAGATACCCGTCGCGATTCGAGAGCAGAGCGGGGTTCTTTGCTTCCACTCGAGATGAATGCCTGTCGCCCCGGGTGCGTCTGGAATGCAACCCCGAGATCCCTGTCGCTCCTGGAGAGGAACATTGGCTTCTGGACACAAGCCTAGATGAGGTCTATTGGCCCTGCAGTCACTCGAGAGCAATCCCCAGCTTTCCTTCGCAACTCGAATGGAAGATTGGACTTCCCTGGGCCAACACAAGAGGCATCCTGAATTCCCCGTCGTAACTCGAGAATCCCGCCGCAACTCGAGAAAAACCACGTGGCTCCCCCGTCATCGCAAGATGAAGCCCTTTCCGCTACAGCGTCTCAGGAGAAGTCCCACGTTAGGAATTGGAGGTCGAAAGGGCACTTGGCACCCTTGATGAGACCCACAAAGTTCCCAGACATCCCGGTCTCCCTCGAGAGGAACACCGAGGTTTTCCTGCACCACTTCCTCTGAGCCCTTTCTCCCCTTCTGATCTGGACAGGAGGGTCGACTCCCCTGCTTTGTCTGGAAGGGGTTCCCGACCTTCCGTTCGCACCTCAGGATGAGGCCGGTCTCACGAAGATATTCCAGACGTGGACTCGTGGGTGGTTCCACATTCCGTAGGACCCGGATTCCCCGGTCCCCTCTTGAGGAGAACCCCATGCCCGGACACCTCTCCGAACTCCACCCTGTGAATGAAGTCAACACGAAGGGACAGTGACTCGCCTGTGCATCGTCCGGAAAAAAATCCGAGGTTCCAAATACAGCTCAACAATTGGCCTCTGTCCCCGGGAACACCTCGAGAGCCAAGCGGAGTTCCATGCCTCAACCCAAGACGAGGCCTGACTCTCCTCTCCCCAGTCTGCAGGGACCCTGCGATAGGAGTCTGAAATTAGAGGAACCCTGAGGTTCCTGCCTCACCTGGATATGAGGCCCTCTGCCAATGCACCAAACCCAGTGGAGTCCTCAGAGGCCCCTCCCATCTCCAGTTTCCCTGACTTCTCAGAGCCACCATTAGAAGCCCCCTGAGGTCACCTGCACAAGTCGAGGGAACCCAGGGTTCCCTGTTTCAACACGAGAAAGTCCTCGATAGACCTTCTTCAACACGTCTCGAGGCCAGATTCCCCTACCATGACTCGAGAGCAGTGCCGGGCTCCCCCTCGCCACTGGCATGGAGACCCGACTTCCCTGGCGCCCCACGAGAGGCTCACAGACCTCGCCGTCGAACCTCGTGAGAACCCGCACACTGGGGCCGCCGCTCGAGAACAACCCCGAGACTCCCCCGTCATCGCGAGATGAGGGCCTTCGTCTCCTCCATGGCCTAGAGACC
>NW_011384725.1:1936-2409 GCF_000754665.1 Bison bison bison
CGAGAAAAACCACGTGGCTCCCGCGTCATCGCAAGATGAAGCCCTTTCCCGCTACAGCGTCTCAGGGGAAGTCCCACGTTAGGAACTGGAGGTCGAAAGGGCACTTGGCACCCTTGATGCGACCCACAAAGTTCCCCGAAATCCCGGTCTCCCTCGAGATGAACACTGAGGATTTCCGGCACCCCCTCCTCTGAGCCCTTTCTCCCCTCCTGATCTGGACAGGAGGGTCGACTCCCCTGCTTTGTCTGGAAGGGGTTCCCGACCTTCCGGTCGCACCTCAGGATGAGGCTGATCTCACGAAGACATTCCAGACGTGGCCTCGTGGGTGGTTCCACATTCGGTAGGACCCCGATTTCCCGGTCCCCTCTTGATAAGAACCCGATGCCCGGACACCTCTCCGAACTCCACTCTGTGAATGAAGTCAACACGAAGGGGCAGTGACTCGCCCGTGCATCGTCCGGAAAAACCCCCAG
>NW_011384725.1:5471-6193 GCF_000754665.1 Bison bison bison
TATGGCCTAGAGACCAATCTCGAGACCTCTCTCCAAACGCCTCAGGAGGCTTGACTCCCTTTAGTCCACCCAGTGAGCTCCAAGAGATACCCGTCGCGATTCGAGAGCAGAGCGGGGTTCCTGCTTCCACTCGAGATGAATGCCTGTCTCCCCGGGTGCGTCTGGAATGCAACCCCGAGATCCCGGTCGCCCCTGGAGAGGAACATTGGCTTCTGGACACAAGTCTAGATGAGGTCTATTGGCCCTGCAGTCACTCGAGAGCAATCCCCAGCTTTCCTTCGCAACTCGAATGGAAGATAGGACTTGCCTGGGCCAACACAAGAGGCATCCTGAATTCCCGGTCGAAACTCGAGAATCCCGCCGTAACTCGAGAAAAACCACGTGGCTCCCCCGTCATCGCAAGATGAAGCCCTTGCCCGCTACAGCTTCTCAGGAGAAGTCCCACGTTAGGAATTGGAGGTCGAAAGGGCACTTGGCACCCTTGATGCGACCCACAAAGTTCCCCGAAATCCTGCTCTCCCTCGAGAGGAACACTGAGGTTTTCCGGCACCCCCTCCTCTGAGCCCTTTCTCCCCTCCTGATCTGGACAGGAGGGTCGACTCCCCTGCTTTGTCTGGAAGGGGTTCCCGACCTTCCGGTCGCACCTCAGGATGAGGCCGGGCTCACGAAGACATTCCAGACGTGGCCTCGTGGGTCTGGTTCCACATTCCGTAGGACCCCGA
>NW_011384726.1:0-1196 GCF_000754665.1 Bison bison bison
TCACTGACCTCGCCGTCGTACCTCGTGGGAAACCGCACCCTGGGCCCGCCCCTCGAGAACCACCCCGAGCCTCCCCCGTCATCGCGAGATGAGGGCCTTCGTCTCCTGAATGGCCTAGAGGCCAACCTCGCGACCTCTCTCCAAACGCGTCAGAAGGCTTGACTCCCTTTAGTCCACCCAGGGAGCTCCAAGAGATACCCGTCGCGACTCGAGAGCAGAGCGGGGTTCTTTGCTTCCACTCGAGATGAATGCCTGTCTCCCCGGGTGCGTCTGGAATGCAACCCCGAGATCCCGGTCGCCCCTGGAGAGGAACATTGGCTTCTGGACACAAGCCCAGATGAGGTCTGTTGGCCCTGCAGTCACTCGAGAGCAATCCCCAGCTTTCCTTCGCAACTCGAATGGAAGATTGGACTTCCCTGGGCCATCACAAGAGGCATCCCGAATTCCCCGTCGTAACTCGAGAATCCCGCCGCAACTCGAGAAAAACCACGTGGTTCCCCCGTCATCGCAAGATGAAGCCCTTTCCCGCTACAGCGTCTCAGGAGAAGTCGCACGTTAGAAATTGGAGGTCGAAACGGTACTTGGCACCCTTGATGCGCCCCCACAAAGTTCTCCGGCATCCCGGTCTCCCTGGAGAGGAACACCGAGGTTTTCCGGCACCACTTCCTCTGAGCCCCTTCTACCCTCCTGATCTCCACAGGAGGGTCGACTCCCCTGCTTTGTCTGGAAGGGGTTCCCGACCTTCCGGTCGCACCTCAGGATGAGGCCGGTCTCACGACGACATTCCAGACGTGGCCTCGTGGGTGCTTCCACATTGCGAAGCACCCCGATTTCCCGGTCCCCTCTTGGTAAGAACCCGATGCCCGGACACCTCTCCGAACTCCACCCTGTGAATGAAGTCAAGAGGAAGGGGCAGTGACTCGCCCGTGCATCGTCCGGAAAAGACCCCCAGGTTCCAAATACCGCTCGACAAGTGGCCTCTCTCCCCGGGGACACCTCGAGAGGCAAGCGGAGTTCCATGCCTCAACCCAAGACGAGGCCTGACTCTCCTGTCCCCAGTCTGCAGGGACCCTGCGATCGGAGTCTGAAATCAGAGGAACCCTGAGGTTCCTGCCTCAACTGGAGATGAGGCCCTCTTCCAATGCACCAAACCCCGTGGAGTCCTGAGAGCCCCGCCCCCCAACTCCAGTTTCCCT
>NW_011384727.1:0-636 GCF_000754665.1 Bison bison bison
TTTAGCTTCCCATAGGAGAGAATTCTGAAAAAGATACAAACAGCTTTAGTGTCAATTCTTACAGATGTTGCATGGACTGCGGGATGGCTACTCTTCTGTCTGAAAGCATAAAGCACCTTGGGATGAGTGGCGGACCTCGCGCCCAGAGTGAAGTGCCAGCAAGAGGCTGGATGACAACTTTTAACATTAACTTGTACACAGACAATCTCCTCCTTCCCTGACTGATCTTTTAGATACAAGGAGGCCAGGTCCCGGCAGAAGTGAAACTGCTTATAGCTTTTTGCAGTTCAGTGGTCACTCAGGAAACTGGCGCAGGTTTCACATGCCAAATTCAAGCCTGAGACAAAACTATCCCCACCTCAGGGCCAGCCCACAGTTCAGGGTGAAGTGAGGGGACCACACTGTGTGGTCTCTAGTGAGGTGTGTGTTTCATCTTGGGTTTTGTGGGGGGAAACGTGCCACAGAACTTGTAGTGACCATTGGTCTCTCTCAGACAAGCGTTGCCCAAACGCCAACCTCGGGAAGGTTCTGGGCCTCGTCTTTAGGGCACTGGTGCAGGTGGGACAGGTTTTCACCGAACCTGAACCAGAATGTTGCCCACTGAGCTGCTCTGGTAGAGGTTCTCAGCCATTTTTC
>NW_011384728.1:0-890 GCF_000754665.1 Bison bison bison
CTACCATCTCGCTCTCTCGGTCAAAGAGTTAACTTACAGCTCCAATTCATAAAGTTCCTTGTCATTCTTCCCTTTAACTTCCAGCAGAGTCTCCATTTGGATTGAGGAACCCACCACGCTTACTAATTATGCCTGGGCTACGAAGACCCACTCGAGAAGGTGTCTAGGGTGAGGCAACTTCCGCTCTTCGAGAGGGCGCCTGCGGCCTACGTAAGTTGTGCAAACTTCTTGTCTTGAAGTTTTATTGGTCTCCCGCATGAACCAAGCTACTCAGTCTCTTTTCTCCACCGAATTTTCCTACTGAGCTATCCTCATACTATTATTCTTGATATCTCTGATTAGCATATAAATAGTCGCCTAGGCCATCTCTCCTTCGAATACCCTAGATCAGTTGGGGCTAGTCCCCGGCGGGTGGTGCCCGAACAGGGACCTCTGGAGGCAATACTCAAAGAGCTGAGCAGACCCGAACCATGCAATCAGCAGGCAATAAGCATGGAGCTCAGCAGTGACGAATCATGCTGCTCAATTGGCAATATTCAAGCAGGTGACCAGGCAGGAATCACGCAGCTCAGCTGGCAATTGTCATGCAGATGAGCCGGCAGGAATCACACAGCTCAGCAAGCCCTGATCACCTGACTCTTCCGGCACTGATGCCGTGGCTGATCGGGCACTAATCACGTGGCTCATCATGGACTGAACACGTGTTTATCAGGCAGTGATCAGTGACTGACAGGCGCTGATCATGGGACTGTGCAGGCACTGATCACGTGGCTGATCAGGAACTGACCACCTGACTGAGCATGCAGTGATCACGTGGCTTATCGTTCACTGATCACTTGTTTAGCATACGGTGATCACGTGACTGAGAGGCGCTGATCACGTGACTGTGC
>NW_011384729.1:0-781 GCF_000754665.1 Bison bison bison
ACTGGAGATCAGTGGAGAAATAACTACCAGAAAGAATGAAGCGATGGAGCCAAAGCAAAAACAGTACCCAGCTGTGGATGTGACTAGTGATAGAAGCAAGGTCCGATGCTGTAAAGAGCAATATTGCATAGGAACCTGGAATGTCAGGTCCATGAATCAAGGCAAATTGGAAGTGGTCAAACAAGAGATGGCGAGAGTGAATGTCGACATTCTAGGAATCAGCGAACTGAAATGGACTGCAATGGGTGAATTTAACTCAGATGACCATTATATCTACTACTGCAGGCAGGAATCCCTCAGAAGAAATAGACTAGCCATCATGGTCAACAAAAGAGTCCGAAATGCAGTACTTGGATGCAATCTCAAAAATGACAGAATGATCTCTGTTCGTTTCCAAGGCAAACCATTCAATATCACAGTAATCCAAGTCTATGCCCCAACCAGTAATGCTGAAGAAGCTGAAGTTAAATGGTTCTATGAAGACCTACAAGACCTTTTAGAACTAACACCCAATAAAAGATGTCCTTTTCATTATAGGGGACTGGAACGCAAAAGTAGGAAGTCAAGAAACACCTGGAGTAACAGGCAAATTTGATCTTGGAATATGGAATGAAGCAGGACAAAGACTAATAGCGTTTTGCCAAGAAAATGCACTGGTCACAGCAAACACCCTCTTCCAACAACACAAGAGAAGACACTATACATGGACATCACCAGATGGTCAACACCGAAATCAGATTGATTATATTCTTTGCAGCCAAAGATGGAGAAGCTCTATACA
>NW_011384730.1:0-661 GCF_000754665.1 Bison bison bison
TCATGTGCCTCTGGAGGCAATGAACAAAGAGCTGAGTAGGCAGGAATCAGTCAGCAGGCAGTAATCATGGAACTCAGCTGGGAGGAATCATGCTGCTCAGCTGGCAATAATCAAGTAGATGAGCAGGCAGGAATTACGCAGCACAGCTGGCAATTGTCAAGCAGATGACTGGCAGGAATCGTGAAGCTCAGCTGGCAATTGTCAAGCAGATGAGCAGAGAGTAATCACGCAGCTCAACAGGCCATGATCACGTGGCTGATCATGAACTGATTACGTGACTGATCATGCACTGATCACGGGACTGTTCATGCACTTATCACGTGACTGATCATGCACTGAACACGTGGCTAATCATGCAATGATCACGTAGCTACCATGTACCGGTCACGTGACTGATCATGGACTCATCAGGTGACTGATCATGCACTGATCAGTTCGCTATCATGCACTTATACTGGCTGATCATACACTGATCACGAGACTGATCATGCACTGATCACGTCTATATCATGCACTAATCACATGACTGCCCATGCACTGATCACGTGGATGATCATACACTTATCATGTGACAGATCATGCACTGATCACGTGGCTATCATGCACTGCTCACGTGGATGATCATGCAATGATCACGTAGCTACCATGTACTGGTCACGTG
>NW_011384731.1:0-842 GCF_000754665.1 Bison bison bison
AGTATGGAAAAGATTTCTTTGAGCCGTTTTTTTCTGGCGAGTGGGGGGTGGGGCTGGCGGCCAGGCAGGCTTTGGGAAGGAGCTCATGGTTTGGAGTTGCATATGAAAAGAACCAGCTTTCCGGGTTCCAAGGAATCAAGTTTCCTTGCAAACCAACTTTGTCCGGTTCTAGAGAATATCATGGCCCTCCTAGGTCAGGTCATCTTTCCTTTCCGTAGCCCCCGTTTTGATCCCTGAATTCTAGACAGCTTGGATTGCCTCTGTGGGCTGGATGGATTGTCCTCCCGTTTCACCGGGCGGCGGGAGCGAGGTCCCAGAGGCTCTCCTGGAACCGGGCGTGGGGGCGGGGCTCACCGGGAGCCCGTGGTGAAGGTGGGCAGCGCACCGGGAGCGCGCCCGGGGCGGGGCGAAGCCGGGCGGCGCGGGTCGGGAACCGGGTCGCGGCGGGGATGGGGGGCGGTCCCAGTTGTGCTCCGGGGATCCCCACTGCGGCTGGGAAGGCACCGGGAGCATGGCAGGGGCGGGGCGGCGCGGGGCGGGGGTCGGCTCCTGGCGGGGGTGGGGGAGGGCTTCCCCGTTGTCCTCTCGGGGGTCGCCGTGGCGGCTGGGAACGCCCACTGCGTGAGCTCCTGGGTCCCCAAGGATCGGCATCCAGTGGGCGCGGCGGAGGGGTGCGGACCACAGGTCAGGGAACTGGGACTGCGTGGAGCAGGGAACCACGTAGTCCGCCCTCTGTTGGCACAACCTGGCGGTCGCAGAAAGGCCTCGCCTTTGGGCTCAAGGCCTTTACCGCTCCACCCCTTTGCTGAAAGGTCAGAGCCGCGCGGTTTTCCCAAGCAGCC
>NW_011384732.1:0-730 GCF_000754665.1 Bison bison bison
AGAAATATAGATCAATGGAACAAAATAGAAAGCACAGAAATAAATCCACACACCTATGGACACCTTATCTTTGACAAAGGAGGCAAGAATATACAATGGATTAAAGACAATCTCTTTAACACGTGCTGCTTGGAAAACTGATCAACCACTTGTAAAAGAATGAAACTAGAACACTTTCTAACCATACACAAAAATAAACTCAAAATGGATTAAAGATCTAGATGTAAGACCAGAAACTATAAAACTCCTGCTGCTACTGCTCCTGCTAAGTCACTCCAGTAGTGTCTGACTCTGTGCTAACCCATAGACGGCAGCCCACCAGGCTCCCCCGTCCCTGGGATTGTCCAGGCAAGAACACTGGAGTGGGTTGCCATTTCCTTCTCTAATGCATGAAAGTGAAAAGTGAAAGTGAAGTCACTCAGTTGAGTCCAACTCCTAGCGACCCCATGGACTGCAGCCCACCAGGCTCCTCCATCCATGGGATTTTCCAGGCAAGAGTACTGGAGTGGGGTGCCATTGCCTTCTCCAGTATAAAACTCCTAGAGGAGAACATAGGCAAAACACTCTGTGACATACATCACAGCAGGATCCTCTAGGACCCACCTCCCAGAATATTGGAAATAAAAGCAAAAATAACCTAATGGGACCTAATTAAACTTAAAAGCTTCTGCACAACAAAGGAAACTATAAGCAAGGTGAAAAGACAGCCTTCAGAATGGGAGAAAATAAT
>NW_011384733.1:0-741 GCF_000754665.1 Bison bison bison
ACTGCTGATAAGGGCTCCACCCTCATGACCTAATTACCTGCCAAAGTAATTACCTCCCACCTCCTAATGCCATCACATCGGGAGGTAACATATGGATGTTGGTGGGGACACATATAATAAAGCTACTCTGATAATTTATCTGGAAGCTGAATAAACCCTTAAGTGAATAATAGTGAGTACTAGCATTTTTAGAGTTGTTTACTAATCTCACTTGCATCCATTATCTAGTTTCATCCAGCTTACCCTACCTGTGACAGTTAGGTACCATTATATTAGTGTTATAAAGAAATTAAGGCTCAAAGAGTTGGAGTGATTGCCCAAAGTCACAAAGTTAATTAGTGAGAGAGCTGGGATTTACATCCAGATGTTTCGTAGTAAGTTCCTTCTGCTGTTCCATATATTCTTTCTCCAATACTAGGCACTCGATGATAAAAAACAAATATAGTGGTATGTTTAACTTGTGGCCTATCCATTCTTGATTTTGTTTAAATCTGAATTTATTTTGTAGTCAGAGTATCTCTTCAGGTAATTTCTTTAAAAAAAAAAAATACACAGGTGGCATATCTTTGTTTTTGCACATCTGAGACTGTGTTTCCATTGTCACATACTTGAAAGATAACTGGGATGTATGTAAAGACTTTGAATCCAAACCTCCTCCATTAAAATCTATCAGTTGTCACTCCTTACATCCTAACTTCGATATAATGGAGTCTAAGCCAGACTGACATGTGTGTGTGTGTG
>NW_011384734.1:0-688 GCF_000754665.1 Bison bison bison
GTTTCTTTACCTCTTCCGTGATCTCTTCTAGGTTGACCTAGAACAGAAATCTTTTGTTAGCTTTGGCTAAGTGGAGAAGTATTGCTTCACGGTGACTTGTGTGATCCTACCTGACTGTTCTAAACCCTTTTGATATCTATGCACTGCTGCTGCTGCTGCTGCTGCTGCTGCTGCGAAGTCGTTTCAGTCGTGTCCGAGTCTGTCGTGACCCCATGGACGGCAGCCCACCAGGCCCCGCAGTCCCTGGGGTTCTCCAGGCAAGAACACTGGAGTGGGTTGCCATGTCCTCCTCCAACTGCATGAAAGTGAAATGTGAAAGTGAAGTCGCTCAGTCGTGCCCGACTCTGAGCGACCCCATGGACTGCAGCCTACCAGGGTCTTCCGTCCATGAGATTTTCCAGGCAAGAGTACTGGAGTGGGGTGCCATTGCCTTCTCCCATATCTATTCACAAGCCTGCCTAAATCATTGACTTCTAGCCACCTTTGGGATGCCAATGACCACCTACCCTTACCAGGCCACAGAGGAGAGAAAACACTTACCACAGGAGGTCCGGGTAAGGAACAAGGAACTAACAAGCTCCCACCAACCAGGATTCTGCAGAGGTCAACAAGAGGTCAGCAAGAGATGGGAGACTGCAGTCCAGAGGTCCTAGCAACTTCCAGCGAGCAGCAAAGACCCAGCATAGTC
>NW_011384735.1:0-555 GCF_000754665.1 Bison bison bison
AGGCATGAGTGGTAAGGGTCAGAACAAAAGGAGCCTTGGAGGGAAGGAAACAGGGAGTGCAGATGAAAGCCTTCAAAAGAGAAATCAGCAGGGCTTGGACAGATTAAATGACAGGTGAGTAAATGGAAGAAGACAGAATAACAGCAGTATTTTCACTTAAGTTGGTGTGGCATGTACGATGGCATTAAGAAGAGCGAAAGAAATATTTAGAAGGGCAATGATAGGTGTGAGTTTTTATGTTGAATATGAATTAATAGAGAAACATTTTAAGTAAAATGTCCGGGGCATTTAGAAACTTAGATTGCTCTGGTCCACAGATGGAGTTGGAAGTCATCTGCATAGAGGACAGAACTGAAGGAGGTCTTTATTTTCCAGAGATTTAAAGTGGAAAGATCATTTAAATAACTTTGTAAAGAACAAGGCTACATACCTGTAAATAGTGGAAAAACTTAAAAGGGAAAAAGTAATTACAGTTATTTGCATCTTATATTTAAAAAAATGTCTATTCTAATTCCATCTGTCCACTAATTCCTAGAATGAGCAAAGAATTAATTT
>NW_011384736.1:0-958 GCF_000754665.1 Bison bison bison
AGCTGCGTGATTCCTGCCTGGTCACCTGCTTGATTATTGCCAGTTGAGCAGCATGATTCGTCACAGCTGAGCTCCATGCTTAATGCCTGCTGATTGCGTGGTTCGTGTCTGCTCAGCTCTTTGAGTACTGCCTCTTGAGGTCCCTGTTCGGGCGCCACCTTCTGGGGACCAGCCCCAGCTGATCCAGTGTATTCGAAGGAGAGATGGCCTAGACGACTATTTATATGCTAATCAGAGATGTCAAGAATAATAGTATGAGGATAGCTCAGTAGGAAAATTTGGTGGAGAAAAGATACTGAGTAGCTTGGTTTACGCGGGAGACCAATCAAACTTCAAGACAATATTTTGCACCACTTACGTAGGCCGAAGGAGCCCTCTCGAAGAGCGGAAGGTGCCTCACCCTAGACACCTTCTCGAGTGGGTCTTAGCAGCCCAGGCATAATTAGTAAGCGTGGTGTGTTCCGAGCTCCAGATGGAGACTCAGCTGGAAGTTCAAGGGAAGAATGACAAGGAACTTTATGAATTGGAGCTGTAAGTTAACTCTTTGACAGAGAGAGTTAGATGGTGGTGGGGCAGCCCCCAGTGAAATCAGAGGTGAGAGCAGAAAGCAAGAAAGTAGGTAGACTCTGGTTTTTTTTGGAGGGAGATGCTCGAGAAAATCCGGGTGGACTCCTGAGGCTCGATCCCGCATTTGCGTATGCCAAGCTTCCTTCCTCATGACCTTTGTCCAGAGTGGAATGCCTCCCCGGCTCCCGGCACATGATCAGTGCATGCTCAGACACGATATCAGTGCATGATCAGCCACGTGATCACTGACGGCACAGTCTCGTGATCAGCGCCTCTCAGACAAGTGATCACCGTATGATAAACACGTGGTCAATGAAGGACCAGCCAGGTGATCACTGCATGCGCAGTCAGGTGGTCAGTTCCTGATCAGCCACGTGATCAGTGCGTGCAC
>NW_011384737.1:0-722 GCF_000754665.1 Bison bison bison
GAGTGGTGTTGCCTACATCACAGCCAGTAGGCTGCCATCTACTCAAGGCCTCTTGGGCACCTGTCTCATTTTGTTTAACAGTTGCTGAGCTAATGCTGCCTTTCAAGTTTTACTTTGTTCAGGAATAGTCATGGCAGAGTATGTGGCTTTCTGGACAACATGCTTGACTGGGCAGGGACATTTTAAGGCAAAAGCCAGAATTCTCCAAGGAGTCTCAAAACAGCAGAAAGCAGGATTCTTGAGATTAGACTTCTCTTCCATAGTGAAGAGAAGTTTTTTTTAATTATTTTATTTTTATTTATAATTTATATATTTATTTATAATTTTATTAAAAATTACTATGTTTTTTTAATTCATGGACCACCCACAAAGTGAGAGGCTGACTGTGACTGCACTATGGTTGCACAGATCCTCACCCTCCTCACCCTTTATCAAAAAGGACAAGAATCTCAGTCGATCCATTGGAGGCTATGAGAGAGGGACAGGGGCTACTGGAATCAGCATTGTTCACTCAAAAATTGTTGCCACTTCCATGGACCAAATAGCATTTATACTGGCCCAAATTCTCCTTTTGAAAGTATAGAAATGCTAAGGAAATGAGTTCTTCAAATATCTACTAGGAATATTTGCTGTGACACATAGTTCTTTTTCTTTCCAAGGGCTCTGAGAAAGATTACCAGTGGATCAGTTCTGCTGAGAAAAAGACTTCATATCCACTTACT
>NW_011384738.1:0-852 GCF_000754665.1 Bison bison bison
TCTGGTTTCCTCAGTGTGTGTGCCCAGCAGTGGGATCACTGGGTTGTATGGCAGTTCTATTTCCAGGTTGTTTTTTTTTCTTATTTTTTTAAGGAATCTCCACACTGTTCTCCATAGTGGCTGTATTAATTTGCATTCCCATCAATAGTGTAGGAGGGTTCCCTTTTCTCCACACCCTCTCCAGCATGTATTGCTTGTAGACTTTTGAATTGCAGTCATTCTGACTGGCGTAACATGGTTCCTCATTGTGGATTTTGATTTGCATTTGTCTGATAATGAGTGGTTGTTGAGCATTTTTTCATGTGTTTGTTAGCCATCTGTATGTCTTCTTTGGAGAAATGTATATTTAGTTCTTTGGCCCATTTTTTGATTGGGTTATTTATTTTTCTGGAATTGAGCTGCAGGAGTTGCTTGTATATTTTTGAGATTAGCTGTTTTTCAGTTGCTACATTTGCTATTATTTTCTCCCATTCTGAAGCCTGTCTTTTCACCTTCCTAGTAGTTCCTTTGTGTTGCAGAAGCTTTTACGTTTAATTAGGTCCCATTTGTTTATTTTTGCTGTTATTTCCAATACTCTGGGAGGTGGGTCATAGAGGATCCTGCTATGATGTATGTCGGAGAGTGTTTTGCCTATGTTCTCCTCTAGGAGTTTTATCATTTCTGGTCTTATGTTTAGATCTTTAATCCATTTTGAGTTTATTTTTGTGTATGGTGTTAAAAAGTGTTCTGTTACTGCTGCTAAGTCACTTCAGTCGTGTCCGACTCTGTGCGACCCCATAGACGACAGCCCACCAAGCTCCACAGGCCCTGGGATTCTCCAGGCAAGAACACTGGAGTTGGTTGCCATTTTTC
>NW_011384739.1:0-622 GCF_000754665.1 Bison bison bison
ATATCTAGGTTAACAGTGCCCTCTTCTGGAAACCAAGGACATTGCTCTTGTACAAATGTAAAAAGGATTGAACATTAGCTTTCTTAAACTTAATTCCTCTTTTGTTTAACAGTTGTAAGATTACTCCTATAAAGAGTTGTCATTCTTTTGACTCACTGTTACCCGTGTCAGAAAATTATCTTTTTATCTCTTCATCGAAAAGATTTTTACTTCCCACTGTTTTTACTTTACCTATTTTATGCAGGGGGTCTGCGGCATCCTGAGTGGGGTCCTAGCTGTTCGAAAAACTGTACAATGGGGGAGACTTACCTTCGGGACCCTGTTTCGGGTGCCACTTAGCGGGGTCCAGCCCCAGTTGGATCCAGGGATTCCCTCAGGAGAACGGTGTCGGCAAATAGAGAAAGTAAAGGAGATAGATAAAAGGGGGGAAAATAGGCTTAATCTTCCTTGGTTTACACAGAAAGCCAATAAAGTTCCTGACACAGAACTTGTTCTGTTCACAGAGTCCGCAGGCGCCCTCTCAGATGGGGTTAGGACGCAGGGCGCCCTCTCCCTGGTGAAGACGCAGGGCGCCTTCCCGATAGGGTCTAGAAGCCCAGGCAAAAAGTGAACAGAGAGCCCC
>NW_011384740.1:0-1112 GCF_000754665.1 Bison bison bison
ATAAAGAATTGGGATCAGTTTCTCAAAATACTGCTCTCCCCATGTCGCTCTCTCTCCCACTCTGGCTGAGTCTCCATCTGGAGCGCGGAACCCACCATGCTTACTAATTATGCCTGGGCTTCTAAGATCCGACCGGGGAGGCCTCAGTGTCTCCTCTCCTTCGGGAGAACGGAAGGACGCCTGCGGCCTACGTAAGTGGTGCAAACTTCTTGTCTTGAAGTTTTATTGGTCTCCCGCGTAAACCAAGCTACTCAGCCTCTTTTCTCCACTGAATTTTCCTACTGAGCTATCCTTATTCTATTACTCTTTATATCTTTAATTAATATCTAATTGAAGCTATTGTATCCTGATCCTCGCCTATGCCGTCTCTCCTTCGAATACCCTGGATCAGCCGGGGCTGGTCCCCGGCAGGTGGCGCCCGAACAGGGACATTCGAAAGTAAGCTCCCCAAAGCAATCAGGGCCATCAGCCCTATTGCTCCCCGTTCTCGGACAACTGGGTTACCAGCCCTCTTGTTCCCCCACGGAGCAGTTTGTGTCACCAGCCCTACTGCTCCTCCCTCGGAACAGTTTGGGCCATCAGCCTACAGTTCCTCCCCCGGAACAATCTGGGCCATCAGCCCTATTGTTCTTCCAGTGTTCGGGACTGCTAGGACCCCACTCGAGGGTGCCGCGGACCCCCCTGTAGGATAGACAGGGCGAGAGGAGTGGGAAGTGTTGAAAGTGTTAAAGAGTTAGAGTTAGAAAAAATGGTTTCTGAAGTTAAAAGGCCAAAGAAAAGCCTGATCTTTTTGATAGCTTAAAGCAAAATCTTTTACTATACTTAATTTTCTGACATGGATAACACTGAAACTAAGAATGGCAACTCTTTATACAAGTAATCTTGAAACTGTTAAAGAAGCTACTGTTAATTTAGATACTTGGGTGAAGGTGAAAAAAACAACTGAACACTTATCCTATAAATATGATTAAAAATGTTCTGGATCCTCATCATGAGGCTGTGGGATGACCTATGGGAGAGGCTATAGCGGTGGATGGTAGTGGGTCTCCACCTTCTGCGCAGATCATATTTTCTGCCGTTGACAAGGAAGAGGAGGGACACTGTGCTCTACC
>NW_011384741.1:0-1841 GCF_000754665.1 Bison bison bison
TGGAGCTGTCCTCCGCCTAGAGGCAGGTGGATGTGCTGTGCGGGCTTCCCCTGTGCGTTTGGGCTCCCTAGCACAGCCGCAGCGCAGGGGAACCAGCCCATGATCAGTGAGCTCCGGGCAGTACTTTGGTCCCAGGTTTGGAGCCCAATGCCCGGAACGCGAGAGAGAAGAGTCTGGCTGCCGGCGGGTGCTTGCAAGCCTGTTACTGGGAAGGACCGAGTGAGCTTCCACACCGGCGGAGCTCCAGCTCTGCGCCCAGGCGCGATAGCACAGAGCCCCGGCCGAGAGGCTGCTCTGGCCTGGGCGAGCCTCCCCAAGCCCTGCCCAGCTTCTAGCGTTCGCGCCCGGGAAGGAGCAGGCTGCGGGACTGTGGGAGATGTGACTGGTGCCTGACTGGTGCCTCAGCTCAGCTCTCGCCTTCCCTTCGGACCTAGGAGCCAGGCGGCCTTGCAGAGGGCTTAGGGGCTGGGGGTGTGCACACTGCCAAAGCCTCCCGCAGGGAGAGCTCTTTCCGAGGGAAAGGAAGCGCCCCAGGCTGCATTCCCAAGCTGGTGCTTCCCGGCCCAGACTGAGCGCCGCACGGAGGGAATCAGGGTCCCGGTGCCCCTGGCTTGGGGAGGCAGCTCCACAGCCAGAGTGGTGCTCCGTTTGTGCCCAGAAAGCGCCTGCCAGACCGGGCCTTCCCTGGAGCTGTCCTCCCGCCTAGAGGCAGGTGGATGTGCTGTGCGGGCTTCCCCTGTGCGTGTGGGCTCCCTAGCACAGCCGCAGCGCAGGGGAACCAGCCCATGATCAGTGAGCTCCGGGCAGTACTTTGGTCCCAGGTTTGGAGCCCAATGCCCGGAACGCGGGAGAGAAGAGGCTGGCTGCCGGCGGGGGCTTGCAAGCCTGTACTGGGGAGGACTGAGTGAGCTTCCACCCCGGCGGAGCTCCAGCTCTGCGCCCAGGCGCGATAGCACAGAGCCCCGGCCGAGAGGCTGCTCTGGCCTGGCGAGCTCCCAAGCCCTGCCCAGCTTCTAGCGTTCGCGCCCGGGAAGGAGCAGGCTGCGAGAGTGTGGGAGACGTGACTGGTGCCTGATTGGCGCCTCAGCTCAGCTCTCGCCTTCCCTTCAGACTTAGGAGCCAGGCGTCCTTGCAGAGGGCTTAGGGGCTGGGGGTGTGCACACTGCCAAAGCCTCCCGCAGGGAGAGCTCTTTCCGAGGGAAAGGAAGCGCCCCAGGCTGCATTCCCAAGCTGGTGCTTCCCCGCCCAGACTGAGCGCCGCACGGAGGGAATCAGGGTCCCGGTGCCCCTGGCTTGGGGAGGCAGCTCCACAGCCAGAGTGGTGCTCCGTTTGTGCCCAGAAAGCGCCTGCCAGACCGGGCCTTCCCTGGAGCTGTCCTCCCGCCTAGAGGCAGGTGGATGTGCTGTGCGGGCTTCCCCTGTGCGTTTGGGCTCCCTAGCACAGCCGCAGCGCAGGGGAACCAGCCCATGATCAGTGAGCTCCGGGCAGTACTTTGGTCCCAGGTTTGGAGCCCAATGCCCGGAACACGGGAGAGAAGAGGCCGGCTGCCGGCGGGGGCTTGCAAGCCTGTTACTGGGAAGGACCGAGTGAGCTTCCACACCGGCGGAGCTCCAGCTCTGCGCCCAGGCGCGATAGCACAGAGCCCCGGCCGAGAGGCTGCTCTGGGCTGGGCGAGCCTCCCCAAGCCCTGCCCAGCTTCTAGCGTTCGCGCCCGGGAAGGAGCAGGCTGCGGGACTGTGGGAGACGTGACTGGTGCCTGACTGGTGCCTCAGCTCAGCTCTCGCCTTCCCTTCGGACCTAGGAGCCAGGCGTCCTTGCAGAGGGCTTAGGAGATGGGGGT
>NW_011384742.1:0-740 GCF_000754665.1 Bison bison bison
TAACCTCATTGTTAACACTAGCAAGCGGGTACTCTTTCTGCCCCCTTCTGATACCTATGTCAGAAGTTTTCTCTATCTCCTTTTATACTTTTAATAAAACTTTATTACCAAAAGCTCTGAGTGATCAAGCCTCGTCTCTGGCCCCGGATTGAATTCTTCTCCTCCGGGGGCCAAGAATCCCGGTGTATTCGCGTGATTCAACAACAACCTTTCAGTGGTTTGTCAATTTTATTTATCCTTTCAAAGAACCAGCTTTTGGCTTTGTTGATTTTTGCTATGGTCTCTTTTGTTTCTTTTGCATTTATTTCTGCCCTAATTTTAAGATTTCTTTCCTTCTACTAACCCTGGGGTTCTTCATTTCTTCCTTTTCTAGTTGCTTTATGTGTAGAGTTAGGTTATTTATTTGACTTTTTTCTTGTTTCTTGAGGTATGCCTGTATTGCTATGAACTTTCCCCTTAGGACTGCTTTTAAAGTGTCCCACAGGTTTTGGGTTGTTGTGTTTTCATTTTCATTACTTTCTATGCAAATTTTGATCTCTTCTGTGATTTGTTGGTTATTCAGCAGCGTGTTGTTCAGCCTCCATATGTTGGAATTTTTAATAGTTTTTCTCCTGTAATTGAGATCTAATCTTACTGCATTGTGGTCAGAAAAGATGCTTGGAATGATTTCTATTTTTTGTAATTTACCAAGCTAGATTTATGGCCCAGGATGTGATCTCTCCTGGAGAAGGTTCCATGTG
>NW_011384743.1:0-824 GCF_000754665.1 Bison bison bison
GCCCGGACACCTCTTCCAACTCCACCCTGTGAATGAAGTCAACACGAAGGGGCAGTGACTCGCCCGTGCATCGTCCGGAAAAGACCCCCAGATTCCAAATACCGCTCGACAAGTGGCCTGTCTCCCCGGGAACACGTCGAGAGGCAAGCGGAGTTCCATGCCTCAACCCAAGACGAGGCCTGACTCTCCTGTCCCAAGTCTGCAGGGACCTTGCGATCGGAGTCTGAAGTCAGAGGAACCCTGAGGTTCCTGCCTCAACTGGAGATGAGGCCCTCTTCCAATGCACCAAACCCAGTGGAGTGCCGAGAGGCCCCTCCCACCTCCAGTTTCCCTGACTTCTCAGAGCCACCATGAGAAGCCCCCTGAGGTCACCTGCACAAGTCAAGGGAAGCCAGGGTTTCTGCCTCAACCGAGAAAGACCTCGAGAGAACTTCTTCAACTGGTCTCGAGGCCAGATTCCCCTACCATGATCGAGAGCAATGACGCGCTCCCCTTCACCATTCGCATGGAGACCCGACTTCCTTGGCACCCCACGAGAGGCTCACTGACCTCGCCGTCGTACCTCTCGAGAAACCGCACACTGGGGCCGCCGCTCAAGAACAACCCCGAGCCTCCCCCGTCATCGCGACTTGAGGGCCTTCGTCTCCTGTATGGCCTAGAGACCAATCTCTCGACCTCTCTCCAAACGCCTCAGGAGGCTTAACTCCCTTTAGTCCACCCAGTGAGCTCCAAGAGATGCCCGTCGCGACTCGAGAGCAGAGCGGGGTTCTTTGCTTCCACTCGAGATGGATGCCTGTCTCACTGGGTGCGTCTGGAATGCAACC
>NW_011384744.1:0-892 GCF_000754665.1 Bison bison bison
CAGACAAAGCAGGGGAGTCGACCCTCCTGTCCAGATCAGGAGGGTAGAAGGGGCTCAGGGGAAGTGGTGTCGGAAAACCTCGGTGTTCCTCTCGAGGGAGACCGGGATGTCGGGGAACTTTGTGGGTCGCATCAAGGGTGCCAAGTACCGTTTCGAACTCCAATTCCTAAGTGGGACTTCTCCTGAGACGCTGTAGAGGCACAGGGCTACATCTTGCGATGACGGGGGAACCACGTGGTTTTTCTCGAGGTGTAGCAGGATTCTCGAATTACGACGGGGAATTCAGGATGCCTCTTGTGTTGGCCCAGGGAAGTCCAATCTTCCATTCGAGTTGCGAAGGAAAGCTGGGGATTGCTCTCGAGTGACTGCAGGGCCAACAGACCTCATCTAGGCTTGTGTCCAGAAGCCAGTGTTCCTCTCCTGGGGCAAAAGGGATCTCGGGCTTGCATTCCAGACGCACCCGGGGAGACAGGCATTCATGTCGAGTGGAAGCAAAGAACCTCGCTCTGCTCTCGAGTCGTGACGGGTATCTCTTGGAGTTCACTGGGTGGACTAAAGGGAGTCAAGCCTCCTGAGGCGTTGGAGAGAGGTCGAGAGATTGGTCTCTAGGCCATACAGGACACGAAGGCCCTCAACTCGCGATGATGGGGGAGTCTCAGGGTTGTTCTCGAGCGGCGGTCCCAGTGTGCAGTTTCTCCCTAGGTACGACGGCGAGGTCAGTGAGCCTCTCGTGGGGCGCCAGGGAAGTCGGGTCTCCATGCGAGTAGCGAGGGGGAGCGCGTCATTGCTCTCGAGTCATAGTAGGGGAATCTGGCCTCGAGACGTGTTGAAGGTCTCTCGAGGTCTTTCTCGGGTTGAGGCAGGACACCCTGGGGTCCCTCGACTTGTGCAG
>NW_011384744.1:3894-4440 GCF_000754665.1 Bison bison bison
GGATTTTCTCGAGGTGCGGCAGGATTCTCGAGTTACGACGGGGAATTCAGGATGCCTCTTGTGTTGGCCCAGGGAAGTCCAATCTTCCATTCGAGTTGCGAAGGAAAGCTGGGGATTGCTCTCGAGTGACTGCAGGGCCAATAGACCTCATATAGGCTTCTGTCCAGAAGCCAATGTTCCTCTCCAGGGACGACAGGGATCTCGGGGTTGCATTCCAGACACACCCGGGGAGACAGGCATTCATGTCGAGTGGAAGCAAAGAACCCCGCTCTGCTCTCGAGTCGCGACGGGTATCTCTTGGAGCTCACTGGGTGGACTAAAGGGAGTCAAGCCTCCTGAGGCGTTGGAGAGAGGTCGAGAGATTGGTCTCTAGGCCATACAGGAGACGAAGGCCCTCAACTGGCGATGATGGGGGAGTCTCAGGGTTGTTCTCGAGCGGCGGCCACAGTGTGCGGTTTCTCCCTAGGTACGACGGCGAGGTCAGTGAGCCTCTCGTGGGGCGCCAGGGAAGTCGAGTCTCCATGCGAGGGGCGAGGGCGAGCGCGT
>NW_011384745.1:0-602 GCF_000754665.1 Bison bison bison
AAAAAAAAAAAAACCCGACACATTTCTTCGTACAATGCCACAGTGGAAGGAATACAGGCCTTCAATATTAAGACCTAAATTTGCAAAAAACTTGGAGCTTGGTTTTTTGTTTTGTTTTGTTTGAATCAAACCACCACATCATTTACAATTTTTACACGTTCTAATTATTCGGTTCCAAAACACCAAACTTGTACTGCACACGGTCCCCATGGAAAGGCCCCCTCAGCAGGACAGCCACAGATGCTGCCATGAAAGGGCAGCAGGGTGCCCTCCTCCCTTGTTTTCTGCCTGGGCGGCCTACCGGGTTTTGAAACCCATGCACCCTACTAAGTTTCTAGGGTGCAATTCGTGGACCCTTCCCTTTCCCATCCCAGCAGGTGGTCAAGGGCCCGCTGGCCTCCAAAGTGCCAGAAGCAGGGCTGGGCCAGCCGGCCAGAGATCAGGGTTCTGGCCCTTGGACTTGCAGCGGACACTAGGCTGCTTGGGAAAACCGCGCGGCTCTGACCTTTCAGCAAAGGGGTGGAGCGGTAAAGGCCTTGAGCCCAAAGGCGAGGCCTTTCTGCGACCGCCAGGTTGTGCCGACAGAGGGCGGACTACGTGGT
>NW_011384746.1:0-589 GCF_000754665.1 Bison bison bison
CTAAGAGACATAAACATCGAAGTTGTGAGGACATTATCACCTCTGCATGAGCATGGAACAAGACCTGTCAAAAGACTGGACATGGTATCAATGGTAGAGTAACATTACTACAGTGGACACTTTAGATAGAGTACTGGTGGGATAGACCTGGTAAGAGTCATATGAGCATGACTAGAAAAGTGCACTCCCATGAGAGAGAAATAAATAAATAAACAAAGAGGTAGAGACAGTTTGATTAATCAGATCCTCTCCTGGGATATTTCAGAAATGAAGAGATTTTGCACACAACACACCCCAAACCTCCCGTGGCACCATTCAGAACACTGAAGAGATGAAAGCAAAGTTAGCATACCTGGAGAGAGCAATGGATCAACAAACATGATACAGGTCTAGAATGATTTTTGAATCAAGCATTGAAATATGAACGTAGGCTGTCTTCAGAGAGAGAGAGATCAACCGAGAAATCATCACACTGAGTGAAGGAGAGTCGACTCAAGAAACATTATGGGATGCAACGGACAATTGCTATACAAAAATCCAGAGCAGTGAGCACCCGCACAAAGGTGATGTGAGCATCCAACCTGGCATG
>NW_011384747.1:0-637 GCF_000754665.1 Bison bison bison
CCCTGGAGAAGAACAATGCTGAGATTCTGGTCATCCTTCAGGTCCTGTTCTTTTATACCACCACGTATACTTCAGCTGAAATTAAGGATTTTTCGTAGGAGCTGAATCAAAACTGAATTTTCTGTATCTTATCAAAGTAGTACTTTCATTATGTCTCAATCTTGTGATTGTCATTAATATCTTAAAAAAAATTCTATAAACCCCTGAATTATCTGTGGTGATTGAAGAGCAATGTTGTGACCAGTACAAAAATGAGATTTATGTGGCTTTAGAAATTTTTTTCTCCATGAAAATTTCCCTTTTTAATTAAGCTTGACTTGGGATAATATGAAAAGCCTCTTTATGTTTTATGAACATACATCAACTGATGTGAGATAGAACATAGCTCTAAAGCATATTGAGTCGTAAGGAAACTATCTCAGAATTAAAAATCAGCTGTGATGGTATCATCCATTGATTTCTTAAGCCAGTATGTATATATCAGAAATAACAGGATGAGTGATACAAAGATTAATAGGGCATAGCCCTGTCCTTGGAGTGTTTACAGCATAATGAAGGTAAAGAGAAAATATAAAGCAGTACAGTACTATACTGATGTAACACTATGATGATAAACAGATACCTGGTAGGTGTTACG
>NW_011384748.1:0-1045 GCF_000754665.1 Bison bison bison
CTTTGTCTGGAAGGGGTTCCCGACCTTCCGGTCGCACCTCAGGATGAGGCCGGTCTCACGACGACATTCCAGACGTGGCCTCGTGGGTGGTTCCACATTCCGAAGGACCCCGATTTCCCGGTCCCCTCTTGATAAGAACCCGATGCCCGGACACCGCTTCGAACTCCACCCTGTGAATGAAGTCAACACGAAAGGGTAGTGACTCGCCCGTGGATCGTCGGGAAAAAACCCCCAGGTTCCAAATACCGCTCGACAAGTGGCCTGTCTCCCCGGGAACACCTCGAGAGGCAAGCGGAGTTCCATGCCTCAACACAAGACGAGGCCTGACTCTCCTTTCCCAAGTCTGCAGGGACCCTGGGATCGGAGTCTGAAATCAGAGGATCCCTGAGGTTCCTGCCTCAACTGGAGATGAGGCCCTCTTCCAATGCACCAAACCCAGTGGAGTGCCGAGAGGCCCCTCCCACCTCCAGTTTCCCTGACTTCTCAGAGCCACCATGAGAATCCCCCTGAGGTCACCTGCACAAGTCGAGGGACCCCAGGGTGTCCTGCCTCAACCCGAGAAAGACCTCGAGAGACCTTCTTCAACACGTCTCGAGGCCAGATTCCCCTACTATGACTTGAGAGCAATGACGCGCTCTCGCTCGCCATTCGCATGGAGACCCGACTTCCTTGGCGCCCCACGAGAGACTCACTGACCTCGCCGTCGTACCTGGCGAGAAACCGCACACTGGGGCCGCCGCTCGAGAACAACCCCGAGCCTCCCCCGTCATCGCGACTTGAGGGCCTTCGTCTCATGTATGGCCTAGAGACCAATCTCTCGACCTCTCTCCAAACGCCTCAGGTGGCTTGACTCCCTTTAGTCCACCCAGTGAGCTCCAAGAGATACCCGTCGCGACTCGAGAGCAGAGCGGGGTTCTTTGCTTCCACTCGAGATGGATGCCTGTCTCCCCGGGTGTGTCTGGAATGCAACCCCGGACTCCCTGTCCACCCCTGGACGAGGAACATTGGCTTTCTGGACAGAAGCCTAGATGAGGTCTAGTTGGCC
>NW_011384749.1:0-663 GCF_000754665.1 Bison bison bison
TTTAACTTCCAGCTGAGTCTCCATCTGGAGCGCGGAACCCACCACGCTTACTAATTATGCCTGGGCTGCTAAGACCCACTCGAGAAGGTGTCTAGGGTGAGGCACCTTTCGCTATTCGAGAGGGCGCCTGCGGCCTACGTAAGTGGTGCAAACTTCTTGTCTTGAAGTTTGATTGGTCTTCCGCGTAAACCAAGCTACTCAGTCTCTTTTCTCCACCGAATTTTCCTACTGAGCTCTCCTCATACTATTATTCTTGACATCTCTGATTAGCATATAAATAGTCGCCTATGTAATCTCTCCTTAGAATACCCTGGATCAGTTGGGGCTGGTCCCCGGCAGGTGGCGACCGAACAGGGACCTCAGGAGGCAATACTCAAGGAGCTGAGCAGACACGAACCACGCAATCAGCAGGGAATAAGCATAGAGCTCAGCAGTGACGAATCATGCTACTCAACTTGCAATAATCAAGCACCTGACCAGGCAGGAATCACGCAGCTCAGCTGGCAATTGTCAAGCAGATGAGCCGACAGGAATCACGCAGCTCAGATGCCAATTGTCATGCAGATGAGCCGGCAGGAATCACGCAGCTCAGCAGGCCCTGATCACGTGACTCTGCAAGCACTGATCACGTGGCTGATCAAGTACAGATCACGTGACTGAGCA
>NW_011384750.1:0-697 GCF_000754665.1 Bison bison bison
GCAGAAAGTGAAGAGGAACTCAAAAGCCTCTTGATGAAAGTTGAAAGTGGAGAGTGAAAAAGTTGGCTTAAAGGTCAACATTCAGAAAACGAAGATCATGGCATCTGGTCCCATCACTTCATGGGAAATAGATGGGGAAACAGTGGAAACAGTGTCAGACTTTATTTTTTTGGGCTCCAAAATCACTGTAGATGGTGATTGCTGCCATGAAATTAAAAGACGCTTACTCCTTGGAAGGAAAGTTATGACCAACCTAGATAGCATATTCAAAAGTAGAGGTATTACTTTGCCAACAAAGGTCCGTCTAGTCAAGGCTATGGTTTTTCCAGTAGTCATGTATGGATGTGAGAGTTGGACTGTGAAGAAAGCTGAGCACTGAAGAATTGATGCTTTTGAACTGTGGTTGTTGGAGAAGACTCTTGAGAGTCCCTTGGACTGCAAGGAGATCCAACCAGTCCATCCTAAAGGAGATCAGTCCTGGGTGTTCATTGGAAGGACTGATGCTAAAGCTGAAACTGCAATACTTTGGCCACCTGATGCAAAGAGTTGACTCATTGGAAAAGACTCTGATGCTGGGAGGGATTGGGGGCAGGAGGAGAAGGGGATGACAGGGGGATGAGATGGCTGGATGGCATCACCAACTCGATGGACATGAGTTTGAGTGAACTCCGGGAGTTGGTGATGGACAGGGAGGCCT
>NW_011384751.1:0-659 GCF_000754665.1 Bison bison bison
CTATAAGGGCCACCAGTGCCCTCCACCTGGATGAAGACAATAGATGACTTTTAGTCTCAAGCATACTTGACATCTCAATAGCATTTGGCAGAGTTAATTTCCTTCTCCCTCTTGAAATACTTATCTCTCATCTTCCAGAAACAGTGCACATCCTGTTTTGTTTCAATTTTTGTTGATGGTTTGTTCATTGGTTTCTTAGACTTTTCTCCTGTTTCACAGACTCTTCCTTCTGAGGCTTCTTTGCTATTCTTTCTCATTCTACTCTCCAAATGTTGGGATCCTCAAGGACTCTGTCCTCAGCTCTGGTTTCTTCTCTTTTTATACACATGTCTAAGGCACATTCTTCCAGTTCCACAATTAAATGTCATCTATCCTGCATGGTGTCTAAAAGTCAGCCCCAATCTCTCCCTAGGTTCCGTGTGTTGACTAATAAGTACCTCCAAATTCCTACCTGGTTATCTAATAGGCTTCTCAATATGAATGTACCCAAAAGAGAACTATTGATCCCCATTCACTCCAGCATCCTGCGTCTTGCAAGGAGACCCTTATCTGATCCTCTTTGGCCTTTTCCAAGTCAGTAAATGAGAACACTGCTCAGACCTTCTGGTCCATATGCTGAACTGTATTTACTCAACTTAAAAAACAAGAAGCAAAACACT
>NW_011384752.1:0-566 GCF_000754665.1 Bison bison bison
AGGAGAAGGGGACGACAGAGGATGAGATGGCTGGATGGCATCACTGACTCGATGGACGTGAGTCTGAGTGAACTCTGGGAGTTGGTGATGGACAGGGAGGCCTGGCGTGCTGCGATTCACGGGATCGCAAAGAGTCGGACACTTAGCTACTTAACTACTTAACTAAGTCGCAAAGAGTCAGACTTAGCTACTTAACTGACTGAGTGACTGACTGAGTATGCATGTGTCACTCTCAATTTCCCAATTTATGCCCCCACCAAGCCTTTCACCAGTGGTAACCATAAATTTGTTTTCTGCACCTGTGACTCTTTTCTGCTTTGTAAATAAGTTCATTTGCATTTTCCTTTTTTAGATTCCACATTTAAACAGTATCCTATATGTGTCTCTCTCCATCTGACCCAGTATGATAATCTCTACGACCATCATGTTGCTGAAAATGACATTATTTCATTCTTTTTATCGCTGCATAATATTCTGTTGTATATGTATACCACATCTTTGTTACCCACCCCTTTGTTCTTTCAGTCTTTTTAATCCAGGTTGTTAGCTATTTTGGCCTTGTTCTC
>NW_011384753.1:0-738 GCF_000754665.1 Bison bison bison
GGCTTCTGGACACAAGCCTAGATGAGGTCTATTGGCCCTGCAGTCACTCGAGAGCCAATCCCCAGCTTTCCTTCGCAACTCGAATGGAAGATTGGACTTCCCTGGGCCAACACAAGAGGCATCCCGAATTCCCCGTCGTAACTCGAGAATCCCGCCGCAACTCGAGAAAAACCACGTGGTTCCCCCGTCATCGCAAGATGAAGCCCTTTCCCGCTACAGCGTCTCAGGAGAAGTTCCACGTTAGGAACTGGAGGTCGAAACGGTACTTGGCACCCTCGATGCGCCCCCACAAAGTTTCCCGGCATCCCGGTCTCCCTGGAGAGGAACACCGAGGTTTTCCGGCACCACTTCCTCTGAGCCCCTTCTACCCTCCTGATCTCCACAGGAGGGTCGACTCCCGTGCTTTGTCTGGAAGGGGTTCCCGACCTTCCGGTCGCACCTCAGGATGAGGCCGGATTCACGACGACATTCCAGACGTGGCCTCGTGGGTGCTTCCACATTGCTAAGCACCCCGATTTCCCGGTCCCCTCTTGGTAAGAACCCGATGCCCGGACACCTCTCCGAACTCCACCCTGTGAATGAAGTCAACACGAAGGGGCAGTGACTCTCCCGTGCATCGTCCCGAAAAGACCCCCAGGTTCCAAATACCGCTCGACAAGTGGCCTCTCTCCCCGGGGACACCTCGAGAGGCAAGCGGAGTTCCATGCCTCAACCCAAGACGAGGCCTGACTCTCCTGT
>NW_011384754.1:0-749 GCF_000754665.1 Bison bison bison
ATTTGTTTTTTGTTTTTCTTTTTTTAGAAAAGATTCCGAAAAATGAGGGAAACAGGAAGCCCAGAGGTGCCCCTGTAGTTTGGCGAAGGCCTTAGGAGGTCACTTGGAAATGCTGCTGGCTGTGAGGGGGGGAGGGGGCAGATGTGCACAGAGCTGTGCAGGCTTGTCCTTTGCATGGATGTTCTTTGTAGAAATCCACCTCGGAGCCATCTCCTGATGTGTAAGAATTTCCCAGACAAACCTTGAGCTAAGCAATGCGTTTTTTCCTTAGGAAATGTTGGTCTTCAGCGATGTTCAAAGCCTGTGTATTTCGGCTAGACTCTGGCTTCAGGTCGGTTCCCCCAAAAGGCTCAGAAGCGACCTGAACCAAACAGTAAGTTTTCCTCCTACCTTGTTCTCCTCATCTATGTTAAGGAAATGACATATTTGCCTGGAAATCTGCCTTTCTTCAAGATTCATGTCAATCATTTTTTATCCCGGGATGACTCACCTGCTGCCCATGTTATCTCAATGCATGTCGTGGGTGAGGGGGTCTGGTGTCATGCTCTGAGACACTGCCTTTGTTTCCTTACCAGACTGCTAGTGGCTGCATCACCTCGGGCTAAAGACCCGCAGGGGGTACTCTTACTCGCCCCCCCCACCCGCCCCAAGTCTACTGTCAGCAGCTTTCTCGATCTCTTTGATCCTTTCATAACACTTGATGACACAAAAGCTCTGAGCGATCAAGTCATATCGAATCTTCATTTCAG
>NW_011384755.1:0-535 GCF_000754665.1 Bison bison bison
GGTTTGAATTATTTGGGACTTGGTTTAACCATTTTGTGGAATTCCATTCCTGACTCTTTTGTTTTACTTGAAGGTGAATCTGTTGGCTTGTTAGAGTTGTTACCGAAAGAGTAGAGAGCAGCAGGGAACTTCACGGCAGCTGGCTGCCTGTTGGGAACTGGGGTCACTGTGACAAAAGGCAGGGTTAGAGCTCCGGTCTGATTAGGGTTTGTACTTCCTGTGGTGTGGTGAGCCTTACTCGCTCCTGTTCCCGAGTGGTCTCAGATAATCAGGACTTAACCAGGAAAACCAAATCTGGCTTCTCCAAAACAAAGTGAGTCAGTCTGGTGTGTGCCAAAGTGTATCATTGTCCCCACCCCAAAAATAAATACTAGAAAGCCATTGAAAAGTATGATGGGGAATGCTAATTAAAAGCATCACGATATACAAAATAATGGCTGTAAAAAGGCAGATCAGAAAATACTATGTACCATATGCTATTGTTTTCTGCGGGTTTTAAAGCATAGCATATTGTTTGTGTACGTACATAGAGGAA
>NW_011384756.1:0-676 GCF_000754665.1 Bison bison bison
GTGATCATTGCATGATCAGCCACGTGAGCAGTGCATAATAGCCACGTGATCAGTGCATGATCAGTCACGTGATCAGTACATGATCAGTCACGTGAACAGTGCATGATCATTTACGTGATCTGTGTATGATCAGTCACGTAACCAGTATGGTAGCTACGTGAACTTTGCATGACCAGCCAGGTGAGATGTGCATGATAGCCACGTGATGTGTGCATGATCAGTTACGTGAGCAGAGTATGATCAGCCACGTGATCAGTGCATGAGTGCCACGTGATCAGTGCATGATCAGTCACGTGACAGGTGTGTGTTAAGCCACGTGAACAGTGCATGTTCAGCCACGTGATCAGTGCATGATATCCACGGGATCAGTGCATGCTCAGTCACGTGATCTGTACATGATCAGCCACATGATCAGTGCCTGCAGAGTCACGTGATCAGGGCCTGCTGAGCTGCGTGATTCCTGCCGGCTCATCTGCATGACAATTGCCATCTGAGCTGCGGGATTCCTGTCGGCTCATCTGCTTGACAATTGCCAGCTGAGCTGCGTGATTCCTGCCTGGTCACGTGCTTGATTATTGCCAGTTGAGCAGCATGATTCGTCACTGCTGAGCTCCATGCTTATTGCCTGCTGATTGCGTGGTTCGTGTCTGCTCAGCTCTTTGAGTATTGCCTCCTG
>NW_011384757.1:0-754 GCF_000754665.1 Bison bison bison
TTTCCAAAGCTTACAGTAAAGACTCATGATGTTTTTCTCTGAGATACCAGCACCAGGCAGCTGGTATTCCCTCTTTAGTTTCATCTCCATGGAGCCACTCCTCCAAGCTTCTAAGTTTCTAAGGTCCAAAATCAGTTCATTTTGAATTACTCAAAAGGAAAATCTCCTGGGTGTCTCTGACTTAGGTGAATGTGCTTAAAAGATGCTTGCCTCCTGGCCTGGAAGAAGCAAAACAATCATGTAGCCAAAGTCCAATAGAAAAGGTCTGGCCTCTACGACCTGAGGCCCTCAGTCCAATAGCTATAAGAAACTAACCCAGTCCAATCTAAATGTGCTTGAAGAGTTCCAAATGCGAAGGCCATCGTCCCAGCACCTGATTGCAGCCTTGTGAGACCTGAGCAGAGGACTCAGTCAAGCCATGTCTTAAATCCTAACTGACAGAAATTGTGAAATAATGAAAGCGTGTGGTTTTAAGCCACTACATTTGTCATAGTTTGTTATATGGTGATGGAAAACAAATACATTTTCCTAGGTTTGATAGTTAAATTCATGGTTACAATGTTCATCAATTGCTATCTTTGCAGTATTTTACTGTGTCCTTGCTTTTTTTTTTGCTGTCTTGTTAACAACTTTTACACCTAGTTAACTATTCCCTATATGAAATCTTCTCTTCAGTTAAATGTTAATTTTGTCTCCTGAACTGACTGATAATAGGATTTCCTTACTTCTTGAAGGGCTCCAGTAATTGCCCATT
>NW_011384758.1:0-976 GCF_000754665.1 Bison bison bison
ACTTTTCCAACTGGGCTTCCTCTGCATCCTTCTGGCTTTTAAAAAAGAACTGTATGAGTAATGAACGCTTACTTTGGGGACAAGAGCCTTTGATCTTCCAGGCCTTTTCCTGTTTCCCAAAGGGTTTTACTCTCTCCTTCCTCCTCTTCAGCATAATTCTAAAATCATTTAACTTTGTCCTTAATCAAACTCTGTTTGTAATGTTAGTAGACTCTAGCCTTAGGAAACTAGACCATATCTTAGATTGATGCTGCCTCTGTTAAGGTTCAAACTTACAGTCTGCTTTGCTGTTGTGGAAATCTAACATCTTAACAGTGAGGGTGGCCTTCATCCATCATTTCCGTGAAACTTTATTTTACAGAATTTCCTTTCAAGATGGTAGATTACTATACATTCTGGGGTGGAAGGTGAGAGAGGAAAGTCCATCACTGATGGAGAAAGGAAATGGCAGGCCTGATCTCTATGGGAGTGGTATAAGAGGTCAGATCAGGTCATTGAATTTTTTTGAGTTGCTGGATTAACTAAGAATTATTTATTAAATGACCTCCAAGTCTTAAAACTTCCCAGCTCTGAAAGATGCTCCAAAACAGAAAGAAACACCAGTTTGTGCCAAGAAGGACTATGGAGCTGTGGGGCCAGAAAATAAAAATTTGGAGCTTCATTTCTATGTTTGGTAAAATGGGAAGCTGCATTTGTAATTTGCTTGCTTGCTTAGTTGCTCAGCCGCGTCCAACTCTTTGTGATGCTTTGGACTATAGCCCACCGTGGGAATTTTTCAGGCAAGAATACTGGAGTGGGTTGCATTTCCTTCTCAGGGAGATCTTCCCAACCCACGGGATTGAACCTGCATCTCCTGTGTCTCCTGCATTGCAGACAGATTCTTTACCTGGTAACTATGACCTTAGATTTTACTAGTGACTTTGAATTTTCCCGGACGATTTTCACCCACATCATGATTTCCTTCGCCCCCTCGTCA
>NW_011384759.1:0-873 GCF_000754665.1 Bison bison bison
GAATGGAAGATTGGACTTCCCTGGGCCAACACAAGAGGCATCCCGAATTCCCCGTCGTAACTCGAGAATTCCGCCGCAACTCGAGAAAAACCACGTGGTTCCCCCGTCATCGCAAGATGAAGCCCTTTCCCGCTACAGCGTCTCAGGAGAAGTCCCACGTTAGGAATTGGAGGTCGAAACGGTACTTGGCACCCTTGATGCGCCCCCACAAAGTTCCCCGGCATCCCGGTCCCTGGAGAGGAACACCGAGGTTTTCCGGCACCACTTCCTCTGAGCCCCTTCTAACCTCCTGATCTCCACAGGAGGGTCGACTCCCCTGCTTTGTCTGGAAGGGGTTCCCGACCTTCCGGTCGCACCTCAGGATGAGGCCGGTCTAACAACGACATTCCAGACGTGGCCTCGTGGGTGCTTCCACATTGCGAAGCACCCCGATTTCCCGGTCCCCTCTTGGTAAGAACCCGATGCCCGGACACCTCTCCGAACTCCACCCTGTGAATGAAGTCAACACGAAGGGGCAGTGACTCGCCCGTGCATCGTCCGGAGAAGAACCCCAGGTTCCAAATACCGCTCGACAAGTGGCCTCTCTCCCCGGGGACACCTCGAGAGCAAGCGAGTTCCATGCCTCAACCCAAGACGAGGCCTGACTCTCCTGTCCCCAGTCTGCAGGGACCCTGCGATCGGAGTCTGAAATCAGAGGAACCCTGAGGTGCCTGCTCAACTGGAGATGAGGCCCTCTTCCAATGCACCAAACCCCGTGGAGTCCCGAGAGGCCCACCCCACCTCCAGTTTCCCTGACTTCTCAGAGCCACCATGAGAAGCCCCCTGAGGTCACCTGCACAAGTCGAGGGAAGCCAGGGTTTCCTGCCTCAACCC
>NW_011384760.1:0-584 GCF_000754665.1 Bison bison bison
CTCCCAAGTTTACTTTATTTATTTTCCCCTCTGTTAACCCTGAAAATTTGTTAAGGGTGGGTATCAATTAGAGCTCAGCACCCTTGCGAATATTGTGGCCATCAGCAAGCATTTTAAGTTTGCTGTTGGAGAAAATGTCCACAAGGTGACAGCATTTCTTCATTCCCTCCTCTTGTACCCATAGTAACAGCAGCCTCTGTGTTATTCCCAAGTCTGGTTGTAAATGAGAGTAAAATGAGACATAGGTAGTCACCAAAAGTTTTGGTTGTTTACTCTTTGATCTTTTTTTAAGCGAAACTATATATATTTTTAAGACTATTAACACCGTTGTAGTTGTTGCATAGAAACAGTTCCACCTTCCTTTCCATAGACACTTGGAGGAATTTAGCTCTGGTTATTGTCAGAGGTATCTTTTGGAATCTATTGAGTACATATCTCTTGATACAGGAGGTCCATGTGGATTAAGAATTGCATAGGTATTTCTGGGTATAACTCTATTCCAGCCTTCACCTGTTGGCCTCTCACCCACCAAAACCCTTTGCCAACTGTAATTTTCTTACCAGGAGTGTAAGTCCATTTCACTT
>NW_011384761.1:0-1274 GCF_000754665.1 Bison bison bison
CTTTCTTCCTGCAAACTTATCATATGCAAACGCTTAGGTGATTTGCATCATCTTCTGGCCCGGAGGCCTGTGAACATTTTAAGACCTTTTCTTCAGAAAACTTATTTTTCTCTAAAGGTGGTTGGTCAGGATCCACCCTCCAAAAAACCATTAGATAAAGTTGCATTCCTACAGAGCAAAGGTGTGGTGGGCTATAACAAGAAAAAGAATTAACTCAAGGGTCCCAGGTTACAAACATTAAAGCTACTACTTACAGCAACTATATTAATCAATACACTGCCAAGGACACAGCAGGTAAGGGATATGGAAACTTAGCAGCAAACAATGGCCCAACAAGTGAAAAATTATTCACCAATACAATTTCTAATCAATCTTTTAACTACTCAAAAGAATCTGTGTTTAGACAGTTTAGAACATCTCCTGCCTCTCACAGTTGGGAGGCTCTGAACAATCACATGTGGCCGGAAAAACCTATTCAGGTAGGCTAGAGGATTTTCAAAGGAGTTTGTAGGTTAAACACTATCACACCCAGGAATTATTAACTGGAACTGTAAGCTAACTCTTTTTTCAGAGAGAGGTAGTGGGGGAGAGCCCCCCATAAAGTCAGAGGTTTAGGTGAAAGCACAAGCAGAAAGTAGGCAGACTCTGGTTTTGGGGGTATATGCTCGAGATTTCCAGGGGGACTCCTGAAGCTCGATCCCGCCTTTGCGTATGCCGAGCCTCCTTCCTCATGACCTTTGTCATGGGCGAGTTCTTCACTGGCTCCCAGCAGTGATAGAATTCCAGTTGAGCTATTCCAGATCCTGAAAGATGATGCTGTGGAAAGTGCTGCACTCAATAGGCAATATGCAATATGCACTCAATATGCAATATGCCGGCTCACGGGAATAGGGGAATCTGGCCTCGAGACGTGTTGAAGAAGGTCTCTCGAGGTCTTTCTCGGGTTGAGGCAGGACACCCTGGGGTCCGTCGACTTGTGCAGGTGACCTCAGGGGGCTTCTCATGGTGGCTCTGAGAAGTCAGGGAAACTGGAGGTGGGAGGGGCCTCTCGGGACTCCACTGGGTTTGGTGCATTGGAAGAGGGCCTCGTCTCCAGTTGAGGCAGGAACCTCAGGGTTCCTCTGACTTCAGACTCCGATCGCAAGGTCCCTGCAGACTTGGGACAGGAGAGTCAGGCCTCGTCTTGGGTTGAGGCATGGAACTCCGCTTGCCTCTCGAGGTGTTCCCGGGGAGACAGGCCACTTGTCGAGCGGTATTTGGAACCTGGGGGTCTT
>NW_011384761.1:4050-4555 GCF_000754665.1 Bison bison bison
AATCTTCCATTCGAGTTGCCAAGGAAAGCTGGGGATTGCTCTCGAGTGACTGCAGGGCCAATAGACCTCATCTAGGCTTGTGTCCAGAAGCCAATGTTCCTCTCCAGGGGCGACAGGGATCTCGGGGTTGCATTCCAGACACACCCGGGGAGACAGGCATCCATCTCGAGTGGAAGCAAAGAACCCCGCTCTGCTCTCGAGTCGCGACGGGTATCTCTTGGAGCTCACTGGGTGGACTAAAGGGAGTCAAGCCTCCTGAGGCGTTTGGAGAGAGGTCGCGAGATTGGTCCGTAGGCCATGCCGGAGACGAAGGCCCTCATCTCGCGATGACGGGGGAGTCTCGGGGTTGTTCTCGAGCTGCGGCCCCAGTGTGCGCTTTCTCACGAGGTACGACGGCGAGGTCAGTGAGCCTCTCGTGGGGCGCCAAGGAAGTCGGGTCTCCATGCGAGTGGCGAGGGCGAGCGCGTCATTGCTCTCGAGCCATGGTAGGGTGCCGGGGGACCAG
>NW_011384761.1:5702-6215 GCF_000754665.1 Bison bison bison
CCTTCGGAATGTGGAACCACTCACGAGGCCACGTCTGGAATGTCGTAGTGAGACCGGCCTCATCCTGAGGTGCGACCGGAAGGTCGGGAACCCCTTTCAGACAAAGCAGGGGAGTCGACCCTCCTGTCCAGATCAGGAGGGTAGAAGGGGCTAAGAGGAAGTGATCCCGGAAAACCTCGGTGTTCCTCTCGAGGGAGACCGGGATGTCGGGGCACTTTGTGGGTCGCATCAAGGGTGCCAAGTACCATTTCGACCTCCAATACCTAACGTGGGACTTCTCCTAAGACGCTGTAGCGGAAATGGCTTCATCTTGCGATGACGGGTGAACCACGTTGTTTTTCTCTAGTTGCGGCGGGATTCTCGAGTTACGACGGGGAATTCAGGATGCCTCTTGTGTTGACCCAGGGAAGTCCAATCTTCCATTCGAGTTGCCAAGGAAAGCTGGGGATTGCTCTCGAGTGACTGCAGGGCCAATAGACCTCATCTAGGCTTGTGTCCAGAAGCCAATGTTCC
>NW_011384762.1:0-842 GCF_000754665.1 Bison bison bison
GTCCCCTTCTCCTCCTGCCCTCAATCTTTCCCAGCATCAGGGTCTTTTCCAGTGAGTCAGTTCTTCGCATCAGGTGGCCAAAGTATTGGAGTTTCAGCTTCAACATCAGGATTGATTTCTTTCAGGATGGACTGGTTGGATTTCCTTGAAGTCCAAGGGACTCTCAAGAATCTTCTCCAACACCACAGTTCAAAAGCATCAATTCTTTGGCACTCAGATTTCTTTATAGTCTGACTCTCACATCCATACATGACTGATGGAAAACCATAGCATTGACTAGACAAACCTTTGTTGGCAAAGTAATGTCTTTGCTTTTTAATATGCTGTCTAGGTTGGTCATACTTTCCTTCCATGGAGAAAGCATCTTTCAATTTCATGGCTGCAGTCACCATCTGCAGTGATTTTGGAGCCAAAAAATACTCAGTCACTGTTTCCACTGTTTCCCCATCTGTTTGCCATGAACTAATGGGACCAGATGCCATGATCTTTGTTTTCTGAATGTTGAGCTTTAAGCCAACTTTTTCACTCTCTCTTTCACCTTCATCAAGAGGCTTTTTAGTTCCTCTTCACTTTCTGCCATAAGGGTAGTGTCATCTGCCTATCTGAGGTTATTGATATTTCTCCTGACAGTCTTGATTCCAGCTTGTGCTTCATCCAGCCCAGTGTTTCTCATGATGTACTCTGCATATAAGTTAAATAAGCAGGTTGACAATATACAGCCTTGACGTACTCCTTTCCCAATTTGGAACCAGTCTGTTGTTCCATGTCCAGTTCTAACTGTTGCTTCCTGACCTGCATACAGATTTCTCAAGAGGCAGGTCAGGTGGTCTGGTATTCCTACC
>NW_011384763.1:0-1134 GCF_000754665.1 Bison bison bison
CAAGCATCTTTTAATTTCACCATCTGCAGTAATTTTGGAGCCCAAGAAAATAAAGTCTGTCACTGTTTCCATTGTTTCTCCATTTATTTGCCATGAAGTGATGGGGCCGGATGCCATGATCTTCATTTTTTGAATGTTGAGTTTTATGCCAGCTTTTTCACTCTCCCCTTTCACTTTCATCAAGAGGCTCTCTAGTTTCAACCCCTGGAGGCATTTCTTATTCCCCTTTCTGTCTTTTCTCCACCATGAGGGTCCCCATTTATACTTTTTAACAACATAGTTTAACAACAGACTCCTTCAATATATTCTATCCTTTTTTTCTCTCTCTTATATATATTTTTTACTCGACCAGTCCTTCAGTTCATTGATCCTCTCTTCAACTACGTCCAATTTGGTGTTAAGCCCAGAGACTGAGTTCTTAAATTCAGTCACTGTTATTGTAAAGTTCGAGAGTCGGTTTTGATTTCTCAGAAATTTTTCCTTTTGTCAAGTATATTTTTGAACAGGTGACATTTGCATCTGATACCTCTAGCACACTTCTGATATGCTGATATACATCTGATACCTCTGGATCTGGTTCAGCTCTTTTTCTCTTGGTATTGTTTGTTGTTACACCCTTTTTTGCTTCTTTGGTTGCATGTTGGACATTATGTTTGGAAAACCCTAGAGGTTCTGAGTGATGCTGCCTTCTCCAGAGTTTCCTCTGACACACACGTCCAGTGGGGACAGAGCTGTCTGTTCACTTAGGGCCTGAGGGACTTGAGGCTGGGGAGGGGGCAGTGTCCTTGTAAGCTCAGTCTCAGCAGCCTTCACCTCCCTCCACCACCACCCCAGGGAGGAGCTTTCCAGCATCTCGGTCTGGAAGCCTGGGCTGCCCCATAGGTTCCCCCCCCCCCTCTCGGCAGGTCCTGAAGTCGGGGGCTGCCCCCATCCGCAAGAGAGTGTAACCAAAGGGCCCGCCTGTGGGCACTTTTTCAGTGTTGCAACCCCAAGGCAAAGACCAAGACCAGGAAGAACTTGGCCTCGGCCCAAGTCCTGGAAGCAGAGTGGCCTGAGGTGAGAGCAGCCAGGGGCTGGGCCCATCAGATTGGGCCTCACCCAGTGAAGTTTTGGGGTTGTGTTTCATTTTGTTAG
>NW_011384764.1:0-715 GCF_000754665.1 Bison bison bison
AGAACAGAAAGAGGAGAGCTGTGAGTGCTTGAGTCTCCTTAAAGGGAAGAATAGAGGTCTGAGGGGAAAAAAGGAATCCTGTTATTCTTTGGTGACCATGTGCTGTCACTGTTGCCATGAGACAGCTTAGTACTGTCATTTCCAAAATAAGGTTGTACGTTCGGGGATGTGCAAGGCTGTCCTTTAAGGTGCCTGAAGAAAATATTTTGTTATTATTGTTTAATTGTTAAGTCAGGTCTGACTCTTTGCAACCCCATGGACTATAGCCCGCCAGGCTCCTCTGTCCCTTGGATTTCCCAGGCAAGAATACTGGAGTGGCTTGTGATTTTCTTCTCCAGGGGATCTTGCTCATCAAGGGATCAAACTGGTGTCTCCTGCATTGGTAAACAGTATTTTTTTTTTAACCACCAAACCACTAGTTATTAGAACTTTAATTTCTATTTAGTTTTAATCTTGAGAAAACAGAAATACACTAATCTTTGCTAGTATTGAATATATGATTGATACTGGCTCCATCACTCAATCACTAGGGTGGATGATTCTGGGTCACATGGTCTGCAAGAGGAATGCTGCTGCTGCTGCTAAGTCACTTCAGTCGTGTCCGACTCTGTGTGACCCCCATAGACGGAAGCCCCACCAGGCCTCCCCCGTCCCTGGGATTCTCCAGGCAAGAACAATGGAGTGGGTTGCCATTTCCTTCTCCAGCAAGAGGAAT
>NW_011384765.1:0-671 GCF_000754665.1 Bison bison bison
TCAGCTCTTTGAGTATTGCCTCCTGAGGTCCCTGTTCGGTCGCCACCTGCCGGGGACCAGCCCCAACTGATCCAGGGTATTCGAAGGAGAGATGGCCTAGGCGACTATTTATATGCTAATCAGAGATGTCAAGAATAATAGTATGAGGAGAGCTCAGTAGGAAAATTCGGTGGAGAAAAGAGACTGAGTAGCTTGGTTTACGCGGAAGACCAATCAAACTTCAAGACAAGAAGTTTGCACCACTTACGTAGGCCGTAGGCACCCTCTCCAATAGCGAAAGGTGCCTCACCCTAGACAGCTTCTCGAGTGGGTCTTAGCAGCCCAGGCATAATTAGTAAGCGTGGTGGGTTCCGCGCTCCAGATGGAGACTCACCTGGAAGTTAAAGGGAAGAATGACAAGGAACTTGATGAATTTCAGCTGTAAGTTAACGCTTTGACAGAGAGAGCGAGATGGTGGTGGGGGACAGCCCGCAGTGAAATCAGAGGTGAGAGCACAAAGCAATACAGTAGGCAGACTCTGGTTTTTTTGGGGGTGAGATGCTCGAGAATATCCGGGTGGAATCCTGAGGCTCGATCCCGCATTTGCGTATGCCGAGCCTCCTTCCTCATGACCTTTGTCTAGAGTGGAATGCCTCCCCGGCTCCCGGCACATGATCAGTGCATGCTCAGTC
>NW_011384767.1:0-802 GCF_000754665.1 Bison bison bison
GCCCCTGAAAGAGTCTAGTGGGGAATATAAAATATGTATTCAGATTACTATTATAAGAGCCGACAAGAGAAACCACAAACTGCCATATGGTCAAATTTCAGTTCTCCGCCATTGTCAAAGGAAAGAGACCGTCCTTAGGAGAAGAGGTTAGGGGCCTCGCTGCCCAGAAGCCACGTGACCCCTGGGTTGGCTGGAGCTGATCCTTCATTACTATTATACTGGGCTTCTTGCCCTCACAGGTACCCAGACTAACTGAGTGGCAGCCTCCTCAACTGTACAATGGTCAATTTTCTAGTGGAAGGAGAATACTGTCTTTATTTTCTTTAAAAACAAGATACCATTGCTGTTGTTATTTGCTAAGTCGGGTCCAGCTCTTTGTGACCCCATAGACTGTAGACCACCAGGTTCCTCTGTCCTTGGGATTCTCCAGGGAAGAATCGTGGAGTGGGTTGCCTTGTCCTTCTCCAGAGGATCTTGCTCCCAAGAATCAACCCCTCATCTCCTGCATTTGCAGACAGATTCTTTACCCCTAAGTCACCAGGGAAGACCTATAACTACCATACAGTCGGGCATTTACACTCCTAGGCCTTTAACCTAGAGAAATGGATACTTACATCGACACCAAAAAAAGTGTACACAAATGTTTGCTGCAGCTTTATTTGTAACGGCCCCAAACTGAAGACAGCACAGGCGTTCCCCAACATGGTTAAACAAACCCTGATACATCATTCTCATGGACTGCTACTGAGAGGTACAAGGAAATGAACTATTAATCCCTGCAACAGTCTAGATGAATCTCCAA
>NW_011384768.1:0-725 GCF_000754665.1 Bison bison bison
GGATGGTGAGATGGATGGAGGGAAGAAAGAGGAAAGACAGATTGATTAGATATTTATACAGGCCAAAAGAAAAAAAAATAACTGACATGATGATGTCATTACACTGAATTTCACATCCAAACCAATCCCCAAGAATGTCAATTTTGTATGAGTTCAACATGAATTTCTGTCATTTGTGACCGAAAGTTTTTTAACTAAAATAATGGAGGTCAATAAGAATGTCTTTCTTTAACAGGGGAAGGTTACTTAAATTTGAGAAACACTGAATTACATGATCTCCAGCTCTATAAAGTTCAAAGATCCTGTGTGTGTTTTAAATATTTCACCAGCTTAAAAAAAAATTAGGATCTTTTCTTATAACCTCAGCACGCTTATGCAACAGAAAGTAGAAGTGAATACTTTTTTCATGATTATTACCAGTGATATTATATCAGATAGGAGACTCTTCTCTCTCAAGTTTAGATGTAATAAAATTAGTCCGAAAAGACAGTGTGAAAAAGTTAATCTTACTTTATGATTCAGAATCAAGGAAACAGTTTCAAAGAACACAGAAGCTAACAATGGCACCTAAGACTTTAAAAAGCAAGTTCACTACAAACTACAAGTGGGGCATATATATACACACATATACACACACACATCCATATATATATTGAGTTGGAAAAGTTTGCTTTTTTCCCTAACATCTTCGGGAAAAAACAAAGGAAACTTCCTGTCCTACCAAT
>NW_011384769.1:0-669 GCF_000754665.1 Bison bison bison
ATAAAGGAAACCATAAACAAAATGAAAAGACAATCCACAGATGGGAGAGAATATTTGCAAATGATGCAACAGACAAGGGCTTAACCTCCAAAATATAAAAGTAACCCATATAACTCAATAACAAAACAAATAAACCTATAGAAAAATGGGCAGAAGACCTTAACAGACATTTCTTCAAAGAAGACACACAGATGGCCAGTAGGCACATGAAAAGATGCTCCACGTAACCAATTATCAGGGAAATGCAAATCAAAACTATAATAAGGTTTCACCTCACACCGGTTAGAGTCTCTCTCTTTTTAGTGGCTAAGTCATGTCTGACTCTTGTGATCTCATGGACTGTAGCCAACCAGGCTCCTCTGCCCATGGGATTCTCCATGCAAGAATACTGGAGTGGGTTGCCATTTCCTTCTCCAGGGGATCTTCTCAACCCAGGAATTGAACCTGGGTCTCCTGCATTGCAGGCAGATTCTTTACTGACTGATAAGAATGGCCGTCATTAAAAAGTCCACAAATAACAATGTTGTAGAGAATGTGGAGAAAAAGGAACCCTCCTACACTGTTGGTGATAATGTAAGTTGGTACAGCCACAATGGAAAACAGTATAGCGGTTCCTCAGAAAAACTCACCATTCAGATAAGATCATGGTATCCAATTCCATCACTTCAT
>NW_011384770.1:0-830 GCF_000754665.1 Bison bison bison
TGCTTCGCAGTGTGGAAGCACCCACGAGGCCACGTCTGGAATGTCGTGGTGAGACCGGCCTCATCCTGAGGTGCGACCGGAAGGTCGGGAACCCCTTCCAGACAAAGCAGGGGAGTCGACCCTCCTGTTGAGATCAGGAGGGTAAAAGGGGCTCAGAGTAAGTGGTGCCGGAAAACCTCGGTGTTCCTCTCCAGGGAGACCGGGATGCCGGGGAACGTTGTGGGGGCGCATCAAGGGTGCCAAGTACCCTTTCGACCTCCAATTCCTAACGTGGGACTTCTCCTGAGACGCTGTAGCGGGAAAGGGCTTCATCTTGCGATGACGGGGGAACCACGTGGTTTTTCTCGAGTTGCGGCGGGATTCTCGAGTTACGACGGGGAATTCGGGATGCCTCTTGTGTTGGCCCAGGGAAGTCCAATCTTCCATTCGAGTTGCAATGGAAAGCTGGGGATTGCTCTCAAGTGACTGCAGGGCCAATAGACCTCATCTAGGCTTGTGTCCAGAAGCCAATGTTCCTCTCCAGGGGCGACCGGGATCTCGGGGTTGCATTCCAGACGCACCCGGGGAGACAGGCATTCATCTCGAGTGGAAGCAAAGAACCCCGCTCTGCTCTCGAGTCGCGACGGCTATCTCTTGGAGCTCACTGGGTGGACTAAAGGGAGTCAAGCCTCCTGAGGCGTTTGGAGAGAGGTCGCGAAGCTGGCCTCTAGGCCATGCAGGAGACGAAGGCCCTCATCTCCGCGATCACGTGGGAGTCTCCGGGTGGTTCTCGAGCGGCGGCCCCAGGGTGCGGTTTCTCACGAGGTACGACGGCGAGGTCAGTGAGCCTC
>NW_011384771.1:0-634 GCF_000754665.1 Bison bison bison
CATCGAGTCAGTGATGCCATCCAACCATCTCATCCTCTGTCATCCCCTTCTCCTCTGGCCTTCAATCTTTCCCAGCATTAGGATCTTCTCCAATGAGTCAGTTCTTGGGATACGAGGTGGCCAAAGTATTGGAGCTTCAGCTTCAGCATCAGTCCTTCCAATGAATATTCAGGACTGATTTCCTTTAGGATGGACTGGTTGGATCTCCTTGCTGTCCGAGGGACTCTCAAGAGTCTTCTCCAACACCACAGTTCATCAATTCTTTGGTGCTCAGCTTTCTTTATAGTCCAACTCTCACATTCAAGGGAGGATCACATCTAATCCAAGGGAGGCTGGGAAATGTAGTCCAGGCACCTGCAGCCCAGAGAAGCGTGGCTGTGGACTCTGGTAAGCAATAGGCGGTTCTGCCCCTCTTCTGTCCCCACTTTCTGAGAGACACTCTTGGGGGCTTCCCAGCAGTGCAGTCTCACATTTCAATGCCATGTGGAGTTTCTTAGAAGTGGCTCTTTCTCACCAGCCTCTTCATTCTTCCCTGGGGCCCAGACACATCCTGGGGGAAATGGGAGACCAAGGGTGCAACATATCACTGAGGACACAGTGGGCCCTCCAACCCGCCTGCTGAGAAGAATTGAAT
>NW_011384772.1:0-701 GCF_000754665.1 Bison bison bison
GTGAGTCATCCAGGGCCAAAAAATGATGGATATGAATCTTGAAGAAAGGCAGATTTCCAGGCAAATATATTGTTTCCTTAACACAGATTAGGAGAACAAGGTATGAGTAAAACATACTGTTTTGTTCAAGTCGCTTCTGAGCCTTTTGGGGGAAACGACCTGAAGTCAGAGTCTAGCAGATATTAACATCGCTTAAGACAAACATTTCCTTAGGAAAAAATGCATTGCTTAGCTCAAAGTTTGTCTGGGAAATTCTTACACATCAGGAGATGGCTCCGAGCTGGATTTCCACAAACAAGAACATCCATGCAAAGGACAAGCCTGCACAGCTCTGTGCCCATCTGCCTCCCCACAGCCAGCAGCATTTCCAAGTGACTTCTTAAGGCCTTCACCAAACTACAGGGGCACCTCTGGGTTTCCTGTTTCCCTAATTTTTCGGACTCTTTTACTTAAAAAAAAAAAGAAAACAAAAACCAAACAAAAAACATGCACATTTATTCATAGAATTCCACAGTGGAAGGAAAACTGGCCTTCAATTTTTAGAGCCCAATTTGCAAAAACTTGGAGCTTGTTTTTTTTTTAATAAACCACCACATTAATTTAAAATTTTACACGTTCTAATTATTCAGTAACAAAACATCAAACTTTAATTGCACACGGTCCCATGGAAACGCCCCTCAGCAGGACAGCCACAGATTCTG
>NW_011384773.1:0-528 GCF_000754665.1 Bison bison bison
GCGGACAGTGGGCAGAGGCGGGAAGGGTCTGCTTCTCCGCTGGGGAAGAGGAAGGGGGAGGGCCCCACAGAGTCACAGGTCTGTGTCCCCTAATGTAGGTTAGGAAACACTGGGTTACGGTCTTCAACCCCAGAGGCTCCTGCCTTTAGGAGTAGAGTGAGGATGAAGGGAGAGGAACAATTTTTCTTCCGTCTACTCTTGTCTCTGCGCTCTCCCACCTGATCAGACTGGACGTGTGCAGCTCTGGGTGGCATGGAGTGGGTGCGCCTCAAAGCAGCCTGTGCTGGCTTCACGCTTGTGTGCACACATGCACACACAATCACACATGCACACATGTGAAAAAACATGTACACAACTCACATGCACAGCTGCAAAACCACACACATGCACTCTCAAGCACTCACACACATACACTCATACACAAACATGCACACACTTGCACACACAATCACACGCATGTGCAAAACACACACATGCAAAACCACACAGAGATGCACACTAAACACACACACACACTCATCCATAAAC
>NW_011384774.1:0-696 GCF_000754665.1 Bison bison bison
CCTCCGTTAACCTCCCCTAACCAAGACAATAGGCTGCACTAGCCATTGGGGAGCTTACAGGATCACAAGGTCTCCCGTAAATGGTTGGAGCCACCTGGGCCTTTCCCACAGAGGGTTTGCAGGTGTGATGAGGTCACCTTTTCCATGGCAAAAATTATCATCTATGGCCACCAGTCTTACTGCCAGTCCTCTGGATTTGTGAGAACCCCACAAGACCAATTCTAGCTTGCAAAGTATATATCTGCTTAAAAAAACAAACAAAAGGATAAAATCCAGTCCAAACTGAAGTGCCTAAGGATAATCAAATGGTCCTCAGCTCTATGAAGGGCCATTAGGGCTACAAAAGCATGGGTCTAGGCAAGTTCATTGTTAACACCTGCAGCCCTTCAAAGGACATGTCCTGGTAATGGATAAAGATTGTAGATTGTAAGTCCTCTACCAATTTGAGAAACTGTGTCAACAAGACGTCTGAACCTCCTATCTTAGCCAAGCCTAAAAGCGGAATATGTGCATATCAGGCCCAAGGCACATTCAACTGGGAATATTTGGAGGTAACAGTACCAGATATAGGACACTATAGAGAAGGTGTACACAAAAAATGAAATAAGAAAAAAAAAAGCCTTTTAGTAGCCAGTTTCAGACTGAAAATGTGCATTTCCCAGATGACCAAGTTAACAGGATTCAAGTCAGTAATAA
>NW_011384775.1:0-698 GCF_000754665.1 Bison bison bison
CTCTCCAGGCTCCACACAAAGGATCTCCATGCCCCTCCAGAGAAGAGGGGTCCACTGACCCCAAGACCACACAGACCACCACAACTCAGACCGGCCTTCAGCCTCCACCTCGACCTGGCAGGCATGCGGCAGGAGAGAACCTGGAATCCAAGCCTGCCTTCTCAAGACCCAGGGACATTTGAGAAACTTTCCAAAACGTAAACCTAACAACAAAGTGGATAAAGAGATTCTTAAACGACACACAGACCTGGAGCCACTGGGGAAAGTGAAGAAAAAAGGAAGGTCTACAAGGCCACGAGGCTTTGGAGTGTTCCTCTGGGAAAAAGGCGGATGGCACCTCAAAGCCATCTGTTAGCCTGACTCCACAGAAGCCACCCAGTCATTCAATCAATCGGTTAAAATGTTAAATTTATGTTATATGTACTTTACCACAATTTGCGTGCATGCGGGGCCATCCACGTGGTGAACTTGCTCAAACTGAACCACACGGGGTCTTTCGTTCTTCTATTTTTCTTTGCAGAAATTAAAAAATCCTGGGCTACGTATCCACTACTACATACTGAGTTTTCAGTCACCCAGAACAGTGCCCCAGCACTTGTAAGAGGCATGCAGTAGACATGTGTAGCTATGAGGGTGTATGTCATACACGTAAGCAGTAGGTACCTGTCATTAAAATACTGGACACACTGGTGTGTGTT
>NW_011384776.1:0-876 GCF_000754665.1 Bison bison bison
TTACTTAAGGATGCCGGCTTCAGGGCTGGGATATGAAGCATGGGGGCCTGGGGTGTCGTCTTAGGATGTCACTGCAACCTTCAGGGACTTGGCCTCAGACACTGATGGAGCTCCTGCGAGGCAAAGCTGAGGCAGGCGACAGCCCCTGGTCCCCAGGGAGTGTGGGAATGGAGAGTGAGGGTGGAAATCTTTCCCCTGGGAAAGATGGGTGGGGCTGGGAGGGCATTGAAGAGGAGCCCTACTGAGCCCCCAGCTTGTGTCAGGAGCAGGATGGAAAGTGAGGGTGGGAATCTTTCCCCTGGGAAAGATGGGTGGGGCTGGGAGGGCATTGAAGAGGAGCCCTGCTGAGCCCCTAGCTTGTGTCAGGAGCAGGAGGTGCTGGGTGCCCAGGTGAGGGCATAGCACAGAAGCAAATACACACCGAGGTGACCTGAGGTGCCGCCTAAGGTGGGTAGGTCGCAGGGAGGAGGTGACGCCTGTGTCCACCAGGTGGGAGACCAGGCCGGGCAGGCCGCTGGGGACCCGGGCACAAGCGTCCACTCTGCTGGCCGAGTGCAGGACTGGACGCCTCTTCATCGCCTCCTAGCTCGGGCCCCTCCTGCCTTATCCTGCTCATTTGTTAATATCGGGAAACTGATCACAGATGGTACCAAGCTTCCCAACCTTGATTTCCATTTAATCATTTTCAGCTTTTTAATCCAATCCATCAGCTATTCTGGAACGAGCACTGGATGCAGCCCAGGAAAGGAGCTGGCAGGAATAATAAAAGTCGGAGGAAGGAGAGAGGAGCAGGAGACAGAGAGAAGCCAGCAAAAGGGTTTAGAGGATTCAGGGAACCCAGCAATGAGCCGAAGCTGCGGGTGGGGCTCAAGACAC
>NW_011384777.1:0-678 GCF_000754665.1 Bison bison bison
GTGTTGACTTCATTCACAGGGTGGAGTTCGAAGAGGTGTCCGGGCATCGGGTTCTTATCAAGAGGGGACCGGGAAATCGGGGTCCTTCGGAATGTGGAACCACCCACGAGGCCACGTCTGGAATGTCGTCGTGAGACCGGCCTCATCCTGAGGTGCGACCGGAAGGTCGGGAACCCCTTCCAGACAAAGCAGAGGAGTCGACCCTCCTGTCCAGATCAGGAGGGTAGAAGAGGCTCAGAGGAAGTGGTGCCGGAAAACTTCGGTGTTCCTCTCGAGGGAGACCGGGATGTCGGGGCGCTTTGTGGGTCGCATCAAGGGTGACAAGTACCGTTTCGAACTCCAATTCCTAAAGTGGGACTTCTCCTGAGACGCTGTAGCGGCACAGGGCTACATCTTGCAGTGACGGGGGAACCACGTGGTTTTTCTCGAGGTGTAGCAGGATTCTCGAATTACGACGGGAAATTCAGGATGCCTCTTGTGTTGGCCCAGGGAAGTCCAATCATCTATTCGAGTTGCGAAGGAAAGCTTGGGATTGCTCTCGAGTGACTGCAGGGCCAATAGACCTCATCTAGGCTTCTGTCCAGAAGCCAATGTTCCTCTCCAGGGGCTACGAGGGATCTCAGGGTTGCACTCCAGACACACCCGGGGAGACAGGCATTCATGTCGAGTGGAAGCAAA
>NW_011384778.1:0-1731 GCF_000754665.1 Bison bison bison
CTTGCCGTCTTGGAGTCTGTCTCGGAATCTTCATGTATTTCTGCCTCTGTATCTCCTGACAGCCAGCCGCCGGCCCGTTCGTCTGGCCCCGGCCTCTCCCAGGCGCTCTGGCTCTGGCTGAGGAGCTTGCGCAGGCCAGCTGTCTCCCTTGGCGTGGGTGCGTGCGAGTGTCTGTGTGTCTGTCTGTGTGCCTGCCTGTGGCTCGTCTGCTCTCTCAGGAAGGTCAAGGGCTTGGCGTGGGGGCAAAGGGGGGGCCTCGGTAGTGCGAAGGGGCGGGGCTGAGGCACTCCGCTCGACCGCGCCTTCCTGGCTTCTGGTGGGTTTGGGCACCGGACAGGTGCCGCGCAAGTTGGGCGCTCACGTTTCGCTGCGCCTAGGCCCGCAGGAGGTTCAGAGGCCCCTGGGCCGCGGGGGTTGGGAGGCGGCGGGCGCCGAAGACCCACACCTCCGGGGCCGCGCGGGCCTGAGCAGCGAATGGGATCGGGGGGAGGCCCCGCTCAGCGGGCGCGGCCGGGTCTGGAGTGGCCGCGGGTGGGACGGCGCCGAGACTTCCGCACCCCTCAGCCCAGCCCCCAGGCCCCGCGCGAACGCACGCACGCACGCCCTCCCGGTCAATGGGGGGTCCTGGAAGCCCCTCGGGCCCCCGGGCCCGGCCAGGCGCTTGCTGCTCTGGTATTGGCGGTGTTCGGGGGGCGGGCCGGCGTCAGCAGGCTGGAGTCCGGTCGCGGGTCTTGCGGCTCAAGTACAGCACGCCCCCCGACGAGAGGTGCGGCCCGTTTGCCCGACCTGCAGGGCAGAGCGAAAGGGAGGCGAAGCGCAAGGCTCTTAGGGCGCCCCGAGCCAACCGCCACCGTCTCAGGCCGTATCAGCCTGAAGGTGCCCGATCTCGTCTGATCTCGGAAGCTAAGCAGGGTCGGGCCTGGTTAGGATCTTGGATGGGAGACCACCTGGGAATCCCGGGTGCTCGAGGCTTTTTGCCTACCAGAAGAGGTCCTTTAGCCCCCGCCGCGCGTCCCGATTCTTGGATCCCCCCCGCAGCCCCAGCCCCTCCCGGGCCGCGGGGAGCGGCTGGCCGGGGCCCCGACTCCCGCTGCAGACCTGGGTTGCCTCCGCGCGGCCCGCGAGCCCCTCCGCATTCGCATTCGGCTTCCAGGACACCCGACGACCGGCAGTCCCGTCTCCATCTGGGGCTCGTTTGGCTTGCCTCAGGCAATCCCGGGGCTTGCCCGGGCCCCGCCCACCCCTGCCTCGCAGGCGATCGCGCATGCGCGTGTGCGCGCGCACACACAGATAGATGTGCCCAAACGGGGCATCTATCTTGTTCACTTATACCGTGGGTGGATCTATGCCTGGGAGTCGGACTGCTGAACCATAGGTTACTTCCACTTTTAGTTCCTTCGGGAACCTCCATATTCTTTTCCATACCGGCTCTCCCCACGCCCATTCCTACTCACCGTGGAGGAGAGTTCCCTTTGCTCCACATCTTCTCCAGCATTGGTTATTGACAGACATCGCAGTGAGGCCCAATCCGGACTCATGTGAAGTGGTCCCTCCTTGGAGTTTGGAGTTGAGCCTCTCCAATCATTAGTGATGTGGAGCAAGATGACCTTTTGGAAATGCAGATGCAATGCTGTCACCTCCCTGACTCCAACGCCTCGTATTTTCCCAGCATATTGAAGATACGACCACCTCCCTTAGGTCTGCTCCTCACGTTCTTCTCTGACTGTCTTT
>NW_011384779.1:0-734 GCF_000754665.1 Bison bison bison
GCTACTACTTACACCAATTATATTAATCAATACACTGCCAGGGACACAGCAGGTAAGGGATATGGAAACTTAGCAGCAAACAATGGCCCAACAAGTGAAAAACCATTCACCAATACAATTTCTAATCAATCTTTTAATTACTCAAAAGAATCTGTGTTTAGACAGTTTAGAACATCTCCTGCCTCTCACAGTTGGGAGGCTCTGAACAATCACATGTGGCCCAAAAAACCTATTCAGGCAGGCTAGAGGCTTTCCAAAGGAGTTTGTAGGTTAAACACTGTCACACCCAGGAATTATTAACTGGAAATGTAAGCTAACTCTTTTTTCAGAGAGAGGTAGTGGGGGAGAGCCCCCTGTAAAGTCAGAGGTTTAGGTGAAAGCGCAAGCAGAAAGTAGGCAGACTCTAGTTTTGGTGGTATATGCTCGAGAATTTCCAGGGGGACTCCTGAAGCTCGATCCCGCCTTTGCGTATGCCGAGCCTCCTTCCTCATGACCTTTGTCATGGGCGGAGTTCCTCACTGGCTCCCAGCAGTGACAGAATTCCAGATGAGCTATTCCAGATCCTGAAAGATGATGCTGTGGAAAGTGCTGCACTCAATATGCAATATGCAATATGCACTCAATATGCAATATGCCGGCTCACGGCACTAGGGGAATCTGGCCTCGAGACGTGTTGAAGAAGGTCTCTCGAGGTTTTTCTCGGGTTGAGGCAAAAACACTGGCTTCCCTTGACT